>NC_137976.1:60031221-60283539 GCF_963924665.1 Micromys minutus | reverse complement strand
GCAATTAATATGGTCCATCTGGAAAAGTGGAGACTTGCAGTATGTGCTTCTTTGTATTAGAAACCAGTTACTTGTGCACCTCCAACACCAACCTCAGATCCATCCTCCTTTTTAACTGGACCATAAAAGGTGGCATTGAGATCTACAGAACCCATGTGATGCTGGAGTGTGAGCCGCCGACCACTGTGTTTGGCTAAATAGAATTTTCTAAATACCTCAAAAGCATGTCTTGCTGCTGGTGGGATGTTGCACTTTGGTGTGGCTGACTGGGTAGGCCAACATCCCGTTGTGAGAACCCGGACTGTGAGATCAACACCACCTAAAGATATGCCTGTTGCCTGTAGATGTTGCCTGAACTCATCCATAGTTGTGTCTGAGATGCTCATATCCCTAAACATTCCTTCCAGTTTCGATGTGAATTGACATCCACACTCAGTCTTTAATTTAGAAAATCATATTTTTTTCAGAGTCATCAGAAACACTTTTAGTTGTGAGCAGTCTTCTTGCCAGGTGTTGTTTATAATAACGTTCAAATACATCTTTTTCTTGCATAAACCTAAAAAGGACCATTGCTTTATCCAATATTGTTTCTACTTCTTGTTCTGATAGCCTTTTGACTCCCTTTTCAGCTTATCATCAATAAAATAATGAGAGGTATTCAGGAAACCTGGGTTGAGGTTTAAAAAATACTCGAAGTCCCCATCAATAGTCTTTTTAAAGAGTCGGTCATTATTGAAGGATTCTTGAAGGAATCGATCAAACCTACTCTTCAGATCCAATAAGCTCTGGATATAGTCAACAGGATTCTTCCCTTCTTCCTCAGAAACAAGGGCTTTTCCTTGTTCCCTCAAATAAGAACTCATACAATTACACATTGTCTTCCAACCATTTGGCACATGACTAAACTTGTACATACAAGCAAGGATTTCTGTCTTTCCATTTCTCAGCATATGTACTAGCCCAGAATTTTCCATTTCTATAATAGTCTTTATGTGCTTGGAAATGAATTCCGTCTCCGCCACCTTCACAATAGGCTCTTCTGTGGATTTGTCAAGGCAGTGCATCACCAGCTCTGTTTCCTTATTAATCCTGGCTTTTACTTTCTTTATATATGCTGAAGCACTGTTTTCTGCTAAAAGTTTCAGGCTTTCCATCTGAAAACATTGGGCAGACACTTCCAAAAATGGAGCCTCAAAATTTTCCTCATAGACTGATCTCCCTTCAAGACCTACAATCATTAACATCTGGCAAACATTTCTTATTGCTCCTCTGTCTACAACTTCTCCTTTCCGCTCTCTGGCAATCATATCCAATAAAGTTTGCTGAAGATGATCCCTAATATGCCCATAATTTACAATTTCATCTCGAAATATTATTAATCCCAAATTGTAGACATTTTCTACATTTTTCTGTAGTACATATACACGGTCCAAAAACATTAGTATGTCTCTAATCATCATCATGGCTGTTTGATGATCATTCCAAGCTTGATTTAGTGTTTGAAGAAAGTTGTTATTCAATGAATTTAGTACATCTTCTCGCACCTTATTTATAAGATGTTCAGTAACAACTTCTCTTAGTCCAGTGTAGAGCTTTTCTCCATATTTATGCAAAACCATTGTATATGCATTTCTATAGAGCTCCTCAAAACTAAGACCACTGCTATTCTTACACTGGATTTTTTGAATTGCATGTTTCAGAAGGTCCCAATTGCTGTTTACATGCTCTTTTTCATCCATGATCCTCTGGGAGATAAGTTGGTGTGTTTTATTAGCTGGAAATTCTGAGCTGGTTTGAGGCAGTGAACCTGAAAGAAGAAACCGCATGGTGACTCTCAGCTGTAATCCCAGCACTAGAAGACTGAGGCAAGAGCATTTTTCCAAAGACGGCTTCTCTGTGTTGCTGTCATAGAGTGGGAGTGGGCATTCCTCTAAGTGCAGCATTTTGGAACGTAGCGGCAGGAAAGG
The DNA here is from genome assembly GCF_963924665.1 of Micromys minutus. NCBI lineage: Eukaryota > Metazoa > Chordata > Mammalia > Rodentia > Muridae > Micromys > Micromys minutus. The sequence goes on along the minus strand of NC_137976.1, from coordinate 60,281,572 downwards.
CATTGCAAGTTTGAGGTCACCCTGTTGAGTTTTAGGTCAGTGGTACACATTGAGACCCTGTCTCAACCTCCCAATACATACACACACACACACACAGTATGGGTAGGTGGAATATCCTCAGTGTGCTAAAAATAATTCAGATTTCAGTGTTTTATATTTCAGGTTTTCAGGTTAGCAATTTGTAATCAATAGTCTAAGGATAAATGTTTCTAAACCCAAAAGACTTTGAAGTCTACACTTCTGGTCACAAACATTTTAGCTAAGTCAATTTGAACTGGTATCTTTCTCAGCCAAGTTATTACAGCCCCCTGCATACAGCCAAGATATAAAACAGGCCGTGTGTAGGCTACAGTGTGGGGAGAAGTTTCAAGGTAAGGAGGTTAACTGTGGCCATTGTCGTACAGTGGCGTTCTATGAATTCTTGTTTTTACCATTGGCTCATCTTGGTGAAATTTATGCTTTGTAATTAATTCTGGTTTAGACATTTTTCACCTCCCCCTTTTTTTGAGCAGTTAAAAGAAGATGGATGCACAGAGTTCAGCTAAAGTCAATTCAAGGAAAAGGAGAAAAGAGGCACCTGGTCCTAATGGAGCAACAGAGGAAGATGGAATTCCTTCCAAAATGCAGTGCTGTGCAGTTGTAAGTGAAGAGCTGTGACTGGTGGAGGTAGAGAGAGAACACTGACATTAGTGTTCTTAAGTAATGGGAAGAACTTCTCACTAAGAGTGAGAAGGCCGTTACCACATGAACTACAACTCAGTTGTAGGAGCTGTACATGAGGATGGAGAAAAAATGGTTGAGAAAATTGAGGATGTGCAGTTGTTCTCTGGGACATTGACATACTTCCTAGACTACTGTAAGCTCAGATGAGGGACACCATCACAATCTTATCTTGTCTCAGCTTGGCACCTTCTTAAAGCTTCCCCTAAAAACACATCAAAAGACACTTGGAGATCCTTGGACTTAAGTGAACTATGTATGCTCTAGAGTAGAGGTCTGAAATGGGTGTTGGCAGAGGTAGGAGTGCGGGGAGTGCCTTCCAGAGGCTGCTCATTGTGCGGCATCATTGTCTCTGATGTGCGAGTCTCTGGATTCTCTCACAAAAACTTTCATGATGTATTTTCCATATCCATATTTATCCAGAATAATTTTCTTGTCCTCATAGCCTGAATCTAGTCATATTTATAAAACCCCTTATGCCATGTAAGGTAACATTTTCACAGGTTCCATAGAATAAAATGTGATCATTTTAGGAAGTATGATTCTGCATGTCCTAGAAGACTCAGAAGATGGCCTAATAGCCAACAAAGCAGTGTCCATTCCCAGCACACCAGTACTCCTGAACTCAGCAGGCAGGCAGGTAGGTCTCCTAAGTCAAGACCAGCCTGGTTTACATCTAGTGCGGAGGCTAGCAAACACTACAAGTAGGATACTGTGTCCAAAAACAAAAAAAAAAGTAGTGCATTGTGAATTTCTGAAAGTTCCTCAGAGAATTCAGACTAAAGAGATAGTGGCTCAATTCAGCTGGAATAGGACAGCTAATAACCACAGACCTGCAGTCTCTACTAGGGAGCAGAGCAGAGGCTTTCAGTCTGTTTAGAAAAGGAGTGTTGAAAAGACTGAAATTCCTTGGTCCTTAGAACCAGAGGATTTCATGACTTTAGTTACTCTTCTTCATGGATTCCTATACAGTGTTTACATGGATCCAGTGACTTGCTATCTCAGCTCTTGGGTATATGCCAGCTGTTTAGCTTTGGCCAGTAGCCCAGACCCCCCACCCAGCACACTGACTGACCCTAGAGGGAATTGGGTCTGCCACTGTGTCACTGTAGACCTGTACTTTGAGCTCCTTTTGAGCTCTGTAGCAAAAAAGCAAACTAAACTGTTCTTTTCTTGGGACAGCCACATTGAACAATTGATATCATGTAGGTATCTCACTGGCCAGCAAGCTTATTGTTTCCAGTCACCACCCTGTAACCAATGTTAGAGCATCTACCGTTCCGCAGAAGCCCTGTATCTCAGATCAGTCATGCTTATGACACTTCATCATGTATCGTAACTACATTTATTTCTGCACTTACCTGTTGATGTTTAAGTTGAACAGTGTTATATCACATAGTTATAATAGCATATATTATATCTATATAATACAGTATATATCATGCAGTAGACACTAGAACAGTGTTTCTCAATCTTTGAACTGAGAATACTGCAGCCCTTTAATACAGTTCTGCATGCTGTGATGACTGACCCGCAACCACAATTATTTCACTGCTACTTGATAACTAGTTTTGCTACTGTTATGACTCATAATGTAAATATCTGATATGTACAATGTCTCATATGCATTCCCCAAAGGGGTCAAGACCTACAGGCTGAGAACTGCTGCTTCAGCCTAGTTTTTAAAACAGGCAAAAAACCTACAACTCACATCATATGTAATGGTGGAAGATTCATGATTCCCCTGCTACAAGACTAGGACTGAGGCAAGGATATTTATCTCCTCATGTCTAATGGCAATATGCTGTGCTAAAAAGGAATAAACCATCCAGACTTACCAAATTGTACTTATTCACAGATGACAGTATTTCATGTGTGGAGAATCCTAAGGCATCAGGAAAACATGACACCCACTAGAACTCATAGGTGAACCCAGGCATGGGACACACCTGTAACTTCAGCTCTTAGGAGGTCCAGGTACCCTTTCTCACACAAAACAAACCTAGTAGATGAGTTATGCAGTTACAGAACTAATGAAATATACAGAAGTCCGTTGTAGTCCCACAAACACAATCAGTTGCATCTTTGTATTACTAATAAGAAACAACCAAAGTGCTTTCTTTAAAAGTTCCATTGTTATATATAGTATCCGACAGAAATAAAAATTTAGGGATAAATTAAACAAAACCTCCCAATTGAAGCCATGTACAGAGACAAGCACACTCACTTCTGGTTTCAGCTTTGCTTCTTAACACATATGGTTCTTATAACTTCTCTGACACTTGTTTTCTCTTTAAATGGATGCTTTCTAGCAGCGTGTCAGCATAATCACAGAAGGCATTAAGCAGCCAGGGTTCTACCAAGGAGCTGCTTGCCTTCCTGCTTTAGTTAGGGTTTTATTGATGGGAACAATATGCCCCAAGGTATGCCCCAACAATAAGCTCCCTTAATTCAATTTAATATTTTCTTTTTATTGGATATTCTTACACTTCAAATGTTATCCTCTTCCCACTCCACTCTCATTCCCTCGTCCCCTTGCTTCCATGAAGGTGCTCCCTCTCCCAACCACCCTCTCCACCTCAGTGCCTTTGCCTTCTCTACTTCACTGGACCAAAGGCTCTTTCCTTCTCAGTGTTACAAAGTTTTAGTCTCTTGGTTGAGTAACTAACTGTTCTTTAAAACTATGTTACCTTGTACTTCATTGAATACCATTGAATTTCATTTTCTGTTACGTTCTTGTTCAGGGTTTACGGCAGCCAGCTCCTTTTTCTGATGAAATTGAAGTTGACTTTAGTAAGCCCTATGTCAGGGTGACTATGGAAGAAGCCTGCAGGGGAACTCCTTGTAAGTAACTGTTTTATTTGCTAGTGTTTAGCATGTTAGTCTGCCTCATTGAAAGCTGTAAATTGTTTTCCTTGTTTTACATTTGTTTCCTGGGTTGTTAGCATAGTGATCATGTAACAGAAAAGCAAAACCCAAACTATAACACTATTACCCCGATGGCTGAGAATGTTGCTCATTGGTAGGATGCCTGCCTAGCATATTCAAGAACCTGGGTTTGACCCCCATGGTGGCAGAAAAGACAAAATTCTTGCCAGCAGGTTCCTTTGTGTGTGTGTGTGTGTGTGTGTGTGTGTGTGTGTGTGTGTGGTGCAGAGAAATCAAACCTAGGCAAGTATTCTATATACAGCTGCATTTCTTGCCCTATGATTGTGTCTGTTTTTACAAATATTCAAATAATTAATATACTGACACATACTTTTCCTAGTCTCGGAACTTTTTCCAGAGTTTTTTCATGGTGTCAGTCAACTATAATATTGATGGCTGATAGACAAATATTGCAAGTTGGGAGAGACTCACCACTTAATTTGTCTTTAGTAATGATTTATGCTTTTTCATTTATTTATTTCATTTATGTACCCGGCCTTTTTGACTTCTTTAAGGCAGCTTTTTGGTTTTTTGTTTTTGCTTTTTTTTTTTTGTTTGTTTTGTTTTGTTTTGTATACTTGGCAATTGTCTAGGAGGCTTGCTGCTGTCTGCTAACCTAGGCCAGTCCTTGAAGTTTCTAGCCTCCATGCAATCTAATCTAGGCCTAGAATGTTTTCAGCCTCTGAGACTTGCTGAATAAGCTAACCCCTTCTTAGCTTCTTCTTAGCTTCTGGCTGGTTCGACTCAGCTGTTCTGGCTCAAACTCCTCTCCCAACTGGGTTATTCAATCTGGTTTTCTCTCAGCTCTGAGTTTGTCTCATGTTCTAATCTCCTCAGCTCTACTGCGCTGCTCTCCAAAACATACCTTCTTCCTGTACTTCACTCTCTTCCTGTACTATCCATCTTTCTCCTAAGTAGCTTCCCTTTCCTCTGAGAGTTGGGCAGATCCTATTCTGTCAAGTCTTTGCATCATCACTTGTCTGCCATTCAGTTAGACATCACTGTTAAACTAAGTGTTTCATCCTACAAACTAACTTTGTCTTCATTGTTTGGGATTTAAAGTACTAAGGGCTTGTCTGTATTCCAGAGAGATTAAAAGTGTATTCTGGGGGCTGGAGAGATGGTTCAGGGGTTAAGAGCACTGTCTGCCTTTCCAGAGGTCCTGAGTTCAATTCCCAGCAACTACGTGGTAGCTCACAACCATCTGTAATGAGATCCTCTGGTATGCAGGTGTATGTGGATACGCAGCAAATAAATTTTAAAAGCTTTAAAAAGAAAGAAAAAGTGTGTGCTAAGGGCTCAGCCATATCCTAACTAGAAACAATTCAAATATTCTGTAACACTTGAACTGGAACTTGATCTATACATTAGACTAGCCTTGGATCCGTTTGCCTCTGCCTCCAGAGTGCCAGCATTAAAGGCATGGGCCACTACTCTAGTCTTAATTATATGTTTAAAAAAAAAAGACTTTTTATTATTTTGAAAGTTTATTTTTTAAATTTATAGTATTAATTTATATCATAGGTTCTGAAGATCAAATTCCTGTCACCAGGCTTGTAGACAGTTGATTTTGGAAATCACCATAAATGGAAGCACACCTGTAATCTCAGCTGGGAGGTAGAAGTAGAAAGATCACTTTAGATCATCTTTGGGTACCACATAGCAAACAAATTTGAGGCCAAATTGAAGTTGAGACACTGTCTCAAAAATCCACCCACCCTGGCAGAAAAATAAAGGAGTCACTCATTGTTTTAGTTAGGGTTTTACTGCTGCTGTGAAGACACCATGACCAAGGCAAGTCTTATAAGGACATTTAATTGGGTGAACTTACAGGTTCAAGGTGGGAGCAGGGCAGTATCTAGGCAGGTGTGATGTTGGCAGAGCTAAGAGTTTTACATAATTATCTGAAGGCTGCTAGTGGAAGATTGGCTTTTAGGCAGCTAGGAAACCCACAGTGACACACCTACTCTTATGAGGCCACACCTAATAGTGCCACTCCCTGGTTTCTATCCCAAGCAGATACAAATTTTTACACCCATTAACTCCAATCCAGGACTTGACTACCTTTCTGGCCTCTGTGGGCAATGCATGTACAAGACATACCAACGCAGCTGGGTGTGGTGGTGCACACCTTTAATCCCAGCACTCAGGAGGTGGAAGTAAAGGTAGGCAGATCTGACCTCAAGTACAGCCTGGTCTACAGAGTGAATTAGGAGAGCTAGGTCTAAATAATGAAATCCTGCCTTAAAAACAAACAAACCAGCCAAACAAACAACCCCAAAGACACACTTGTAAAACACAAAACAAATAAAAGGAACAAAATCGACCACCTACCTACACAAATGAAACCTCTCATAAGCTTTTGTTGTAAATGCTAGGTCATACAGGCAGCTATCCTTCATTTTTAATTTTCCATCCTAATTCTTCCTAATCTTTTTTCTGTTCTGATTATTGTGATAAGTATTCTATCCTAAAAATATAGTGCTGAACTTAGCTCCAGGCAAGCACAAAGAGTAAGAGATCATACTGATAGACCCATACTTGAGGATGCTTGCAGCTAACCATTGGACTGAGCTCGGGGACCCCAATGAAGGAGCTAGAGAAAGGACTGAAGGAGCTGAAAGGGGTTGCAACCCATGGGAAGAACAAAACCCCCCACAACTCCCATGGACTAATGCACCAACCCATGAGTATACATGTAGAGACCCATGGCTCCAGTTGCATATGTAGCAGAGGATAGCATTGTCAGGCAAAAATGGGAGGAGAGGCCTTTGGTCCAGTGAAGGGGAAACTGAGGGAGTAGGAGCATCTTCATGGAAGCAAGGGAATGGGGAAAAGGGGATAATATTTGAAATGTAACACAGAGAATATTCAAAAATGATAATTAAGTCAAATGGAAAAAAAAGGTCATTACAACCACAATACATTCTCACACATATCAATTAGTTTATGACCCTTACCTCTCATCCTTGTTCCTGGTTGGCCTGGAACTCTGTAGGCCTAACCAGGCTGACCTTGAACAAGATCTGCTTGCCTCTGCCCCATGACCTCTACCCTTGCATTGGGGTTAAAGGTGATTGTGGTTTGTTTCTAACAGTGTCTCTCCTATTGCCCTGGCTGTCCCAGTGTAGACCAGGCTGGCCTCAAACTCATCCCCACCTGCCTCTGCCTCCTAAGTGATGCTATTGAAGTTGTGCACTGTAGTTTTCATAATTATATCTGTTTGTTTTTAGTAATGAGTAGTAAAATATGACCAGAAATGGGGCTAGACAATGACATTTAGGCTAGGGGATCACATGACCTGTTGACTGTATTTATTATTGTTGGCTGTATAATTATTATAATTCCTAATACAACAAAAAACTAGTCCCTGAGTCTGTTTTCTTTTTTAGATATGAGTCATGTTGTACCACCTTTCTGATTCATGAAGTGAATTTAATTAATTTATCATTTAGTAGAACATGTTTTCACCATGTAGCTTCTTAAAGTTTTAAAAAATGTACATTTATCTACTTATTTTGTATGTACATCTATAGGGTGCGCGCCACAATATGCATGTTAAGATCACGGACAACTTTTAGAAGTTAATTCTCTCCTACTGTATGTCTTGGGAACTGAACTATTAGCAGGCTTTGTAGCAAATAACCTTTATCCACTGAGCCATCTCACTGGCCTGGAGGTCAAATTTCAAAATGCCAACAGTTCACATTTCACATTTAGCCACTGTATTAGTCAGGGTTCTCTAGAGTCACAGAACTTATGGCTATATAGTAAGAGAATTTGTTGGTAACTTACGGTTTGCAGTCCAGCTCCCCAACAATGGTCAGCAGCAGCTGTGAATGGAAGCCCAAGGATCCAGCAGACGGTTAGTCCCACAAGGCAGGCAGGTGAAGGAGAGAGGATTATCCTTGTTCCAGTGTCTTTATGTAGGTCTCCAGCAGAAGGTGTGGCCCAGATTAAAGGTGTGTACCACCAAGCCTGGATCTGAGACTTGCTTTGTCCCAGATGACCTTGAACTCAAGAGATCTCCTGGGATTCATAATCACTATGCCTCAAGCTACCCATGCCAAGACCCAGGTCAGAAATTTGTATCTTCCAGCCTCAAAAATCAGGATCACTGGTGAGCCTTCTAATTCTGGATTGTAGTTCATTCCAGAGAGAGTCAAGTTGACAACCAGGAATAGCCACTACAGTCATAGTACAGAACCTGTTGGGGTCAAGAACTTTTTATATATAAGCATAATGACACACATTCAGAATTCACACTTAGATCTATCCACAGTTACCCAGAGTGTTTTTAGTTTATCCACATATCATTTTGGTAATTTCAAAAAACTGAAAATACGTGTGGTAGTAGGCTGAGGGTGTGGCACTGAGGAAGAGCATGGGCTGAGCACTCCTCAGACCTTATGTTCAGTGTCTAGTGACTAATGTTTAACTGAATATCTCAGTAGACAGTGAATCGAAACTGGGTTTGGCCTGGCTTGGAAGACATCTGCTTACTTAGCAAGAGAATTGCATCTAACTTATTTATAACCCAGAGGCTGCTCTTAAGAAGCTAAGACAGTTGCCCATCAGGGTGTGGTTTATTGGTGCTTGCTTTCCCCAAGACCTATGCAACGTTGGCTCCTCCTGGCCATTTGACTAAAATACCAGCATGTGTCTCAGAGACTGGAGGTGAGGCCTCAGGACACTGCTGTCACGGGGCACTTGGGAGGGCTTCTGGGAGGGGTGCTGCAGAGGTATAGTTGTAAGTTGGTTGGGAAAAGGTTCAGTCATGTTGTATTGTGCTGACAAATAGCCTTCTTCAGTAACATTCTGCTTTTCCACTCCTTAGACAGTGATTCCACAGCCAGACCTCCCCTTGTTTTGCTGTGACAATTCTACAATATGTTTATAGCTTTTACTGCTTAGTCTTTGCTTTTTAGGATCAAGTAAAATGCTGTCATAGCCCCTTAAGCCCTGCTTCAGAAAATCCAGTGTTAGTTTCTTCATAATTCACAGATTAAAAAAAAAAAAGATAATCTAGATAAAAAGCAATTCATGATTGCTTTTGTTGTTGTTTGTTTTGTTTTTTCTTTCTTTTTTTGTTAGTTTGTTTTGTTTTCGAGACAGGGTTTCCTCTGTGTAGCCTGGGCTGTGCTGGAACTTACTCTTGTAAACTCAGGCTAACCTTAACCTAAAGAGATCCTCCTGCCTTTGCTTCCAGAGTTCTGGGATTAGAAGCATTTCCACTGCCCAGCTGATTCTAAACTCATGTTTTATTTCACTTTGTTCTGTGACTAAATAAACCAGGCTTAGAGAGGAAGGAAGCTGGTTGACAGCTTGAGCTAAGCTTTATATTATAGCACAATAGTCAATATACGTCCTTTCACTTCAGTAGGACAAAGGTAAGGCTCAGTGGTAAAGCGGGTGCAGGAATCCCTGGGTTTAATTCTGAGCATTAAAAGAAAAACACAGCAGGTGACAGCAACACAACCCTTTAGTCCCAGCACTAGGGAGGCAGAGGCTGGGTGATCTCTGTTAGTTCAAGGCCAGTTTGGTCTACAGAGTGAGTTCCAGGACAGCCAGAGCTACACAGAGAAAAACTTTCATAGGAAGAAAGAAGCACACCTATATTTTTTATTATATTGGTCTGTTTTTCTTTATTCTAAAATTTTGGGCTAGCAAGATTGGCTCAATAGGTAAAGGAGCTTGCTGCCAAGCCTGAAGGCCTGAATTCAATCCCCAGAACCCACATGGTGACTCCTGCAAGTTGTACCCTGCTCTTAAGTGTCACCACAGCATGCTTACCCATGCTTGCTCACTGTCTCTCTTTCTTTTATACACATACACACATACTAGATAAAAGCCAAAAATTCAGTAAAAATGTCTTTCCTGTAGTATAACATGGTGTGGCATCTACCGCACTGAAAGAACAGATTGAGACGTCTTCCTCTCAGCCTGTCTCCTAGCCATTCATGTATTTCTTAACAGCAACCAGGACAATCGGCTTCTTGTGGATATCTAAGTACTTAGCTTATGGCTCCTGTACCATGTCATGAGTTCAGTTTTCCAATGAAGCATTGCAAACAATGCCACAGTGCGAGTATATCTGAACGTGTCCTAGAGTGATAATGGCTGGCTCAAAGCATTTGCCATTTGTCTTGTGGTAGAGGTTGCCGAATATCAGCAATGTATGAGTTCTCAGTTTAAACATTACATGTTGGGGGCTGGAGAGATGGCTCAGCAGTTAAGAGCACTGACTGCTCTTCCAGAGGCCCTGAGTTCAATTCCCAGCAACCACATGTTGGCTCACAACCATCTGTAATGGAATCCAATGAATGCCCTTTTCTGATGTGTCTGAAGATGGCGACAGTGTACTCACATACATAAAACAAATAAATCTTTAAAGAAAAAAAAAACATGCTTATGGATAAAGCTATTTTAAAAATCTAAACCTCTTGACAACCATTTTCCTCTTCCCTGATCCACAGTCCTTAAGAGGCTTTTTTGATTTCTTTCAGTTTGGGGTTTTTGACACAGGTTTCCTCTGAGTAGCCTTGGCTGACCCAGAGCTTACTCTAGACCAGGCTGACCTTGAACTCAAAGTCGGCCTGCATCTGCCTTCTGAGTCTGGGATTAAAGGCGTGTGCAACTACCACCAGGCAACAGCTCTTAATTGGCAGTCACCATGTCCTGGACACACCTCATTGGCTGAGATACTACTGTGTAAAGCTTACAGCCTTTGGGACAAGGAGAAGAAGTATATCATCAAATAGGGCTCTGGCCCTTCTTTCCTCAAGAGGTGGCCATGTTCCTATTGCTGCCCTCTGCTGCCGATGTGAAATGGTTCTTTTAGTATCCTTAGGCTTCTGGAGTTTCTCATTTGAAACACAGTGAACCATATGTCAGTGTTTATTTGTCCTTGGAATTGGTCTCATACACTTCGTAGGCCACTACACTAAAAATAACAAACAGTTCTTTTTATTCTAATTAGTGGAAAAAAGAAAAGTTCTAAACGTTTATATTTTATTTTCAAGTACTTCCTGTATCTGGGAAGTGTTTTACCAGGCTTACTTCTAGGAGAGAGAAGTGCTTCCGGACACCCTGTTATCTGCTCCGATTATAGTCATCCTTCCTCTTCTCCAGCCAAAGCCTCCAGATCATTTAGTACTTTCAGACAGCAGTGAGGCATATTTCCTTTGTTTGGGTCTTTGTTTTCTTTTGTTTTTGAGATAGGGTCTCACTGAGTCGCTCTGATTGGCCTGGAAGCTGCTATGTAGAACAGGATGACTTGAAATCAGAGACCTGCTTTCTCTGCCTTCCAAGCACTGGTATTAAATATATGTTTCACCATTCCTAGCTAGGATTTATTTTCAAAGCAAAGTGTTGCTTATTAGTAATCAAGGCAAACTGACAGTGAGAGTGCTAGCAGTCAGAGTGGAGTTTTATATTGTTTAAACAAACCCGAAATGTCATAAATTACAGGGGAGTGTTTGGGAACTGGGGAGATGGTGTAGTGGTTAAAAGACCCCAGTTCAGTTACCAGCACCCATGGTGGGCAGCTCACAGTCACCTGTAAGTCTGGCTCCAGCCATCCGGATGTCTCTGGGATAAGTACTTGCATTTACATACACACCTCCATACACATATTAAAAGTGTCTTTTTTTTAAGGCAAGGATTTTGAAGTTTAGGATATATATTCATTGACTATATATTTAATATCACTTCTAAGGTAGCATTAAGGGAAAAGTACTCAGTCTGTATAAAAATATGGACTGCAATCTAAATTCCAGATACCAGAGATAAAGATTGCCATCCTTATTAAGGGGATAATACTTCAGTCTTTGAGACTTTTTGTGTTTGGTTTAGGTAATCTTCTGTACAGTTTGTTGGACTAAAAAACAATTAATAAAATGGCTTACGTTTGTATTTATTTTTACAGAAGTATACATTGAACTTAGGGCCTTATTCAAGGCTTCTACTACTTATACATATATTAGATGTGTGTGTATATACATGTCTATGTATATATACATATGTGTATGTATATCTCAATAGGGTTATATACCAAACTCTCTTTTTACTTTTTATTTTGAAACAGGGTCTTAAAATTGTCCAGACTGGCCTTGACTTAACTCTGTAGTCCAAGATGACCTTGAGAATTTGGCAATCTTCCTGCCTCTGCTTCCAAACTGGCTGGGTTACAAGTGTGTGTCACCAGGCCTCACCCTAGAGAACATCTAACAAGAGAGGCTCTGTTAGAATGAAAGTCAAACAGTGCTGTTTGAATTTGTCATGTGTGAGGAAATTTCGTAATGAGTTCTTTCATTTGTATTTAGGTGAGCGGCCTGTCAGAGTTTATGCGGATGGAATATTTGACTTATTTCACTCTGGTCATGCCCGGGCTCTGATGCAAGCAAAGAACCTTTTCCCTAATACATATCTAATTGTGGGAGGTAAGAAACCATCCGTTGACTTTAAGTGTTATCCAGAAAAAGAATAATCTCTCTCCTGTTTGTGTGATGTGAGTGCGTTGACCCTGGTCTCTGTTCTTAAAGGAATGGTGTGTCTGTTTTAAATTCAGTCTGTGTGGGACAGCTCAGCAGCAGGCTCACTGAGAGGTTCTAGATGACCCCGCTGTTCATAGCCGAGGTTCTACAGTTAGACACAGTTAGAGAGCAGCACTGATCCAGGTGTCTACTTAAAAACACTGCTGCTTAACTTGGCCTCATCGGTTTGAATCAACAGAAGAAAAGTCTGCCAAGCCAGTGGTATATGGTCAAGTTCAATCTTACATTACAATTTTTATTTCATGTATATGGGTAGTTTTTGTTGTTGTTGTTGTTGGTTGGTCTTCATGTGTGTTTCTATACCACATGTGTGCCTGGTGCCCAAGAAAACTAGAAGAAGATATCAGATTCCCTGGGACTGCAGTTGTGAGCCACCATGTGGGTGCTGGAAATTAAGCTCGAGGTAGTTATAAGGGCAGCCAGTGCTTTTAGCTGCTGAGAGATCTCTTCAACTTCATAAAACATTTTTTAAAACTTCACTGGTATAGAAATATATAGGTTCATTTCAAAGTCAAGATCTGAGTTCCATATCTTATCCCCTTTGAAGGTGTTACTGAAAGCTAGTCTCAGACTGGGAAGAACATTGTTCCCCAGGCTGGAGTACATACAGATTCTTCTTCATATTGTATGTGGGTGGGGTGGGCATTGACACAGGCCTAGAAAGTAGGAGACGGGGACCTTGACTTACAAGTTTGTGATGCTGTGACCCCAGTCTGCAGTGATGAACTAACGCACAACTTCAAGGGCTTCACTGTGATGAATGAAAATGAGCGCTATGACGCCGTGCAGCACTGCCGCTATGTGGATGAGGTGGTGAGGAACGCCCCCTGGACTCTGACGCCTGAGTTCCTGGCAGAGCACCGGGTAAGAGACTGGCCACATGAACTCATCTCTAGTTCCAACATTCTCTCAGTGTTTAGGGGACAAGGATGGTTTTCCATTTGTCATGCTTTATTTATGCCTTTTGTGTAAGTTTAATATAGAGATGCTGACAGCATTATTACAACAGTGGCTGTTGCTGAGGTCTGATGGTTTGCAAGCACCTTTGTAGTCATTATTCTGTAGTTGCTCCCCACATCTGTCCTGTGGGGATAGTTACTGTTTCCATTTACACATGGAGAACAAGGTGCAGAGAGACTGAATGATGTGCTCCACGTTATACTGTTACAGGACTTACGTGAGCCATCTAACTACATGATACTTTTCTCCCTGCATGGCATGGCAATCTCCTTAGAATAGCCATAGTCCTAGCCATCTACATGGAGCTGATCTCTCTGTGTTAGAAACGTGGCTCAGCAGGTAGAGGCACTTGGTGCCTGGCTTGATGACCTAAAGTTGAACCCTGGGCCCACACGCTGGGTCCAGGTGAGAACTGACTCTTGCAAGTTGTCCTCTGACTTACATGCACACATGTATGCACAAACTAAATAAATGTATTTTATTTAGTGTTCACATATTAAATAAATGTAAAAGTTATGTTTATATTCCAAAGCCAAGGGACTAAAGCAGGAGGACCATAAGTTTGAGGCTAGCTTAAGCTACATAATAAAGACCTTGTTTCAAAAACTTAGGTTGGAGAGATGGCTCAGCAGTTAAAAGCACTTGTGTTCTATCAGAAGACCAGAATTTGTTTCCAGCACCCACATGGGTGGCTTTCAATGGCTTGTAATTCCAGCTTCAGATGTTCCAATGTCTTCTAGGCTCCGTAGGCACCGGTACATACACATATATTCACACACACATGTACATGCACACACAGATAATAAAATACAGTCTTTAAAAGGGGCTGGAGAGATGACTGGATTAAGACCACTTTCTGATCCTGCACAGGACTTGGGGTTGGTTCCCAACCACGTGGCAGTTCACAAGGGTGTAACTAACTCCAGTCCCAGATCCAGCACCTTCTGGCCTCCATTGACTCCATGGATACAGACATACATGTGCTGCAAAAACACATCAGGCAACACACTCATGCACATATAAAATATAAAAACAAAATCTTAAAAGACAAAAATGAATTTAAAAGAGGAAAGCCTCACATTTTAGGGAAGAACATGTTTCCTTATGTTGGTAAATTTATTTTCAGTTTTGATTTGGGGCTATGTTGCAGTAAATTTTTAATAATAATCGTTTATCTCTTTACCGGCCCTGAGGTCTCACTCCTCAGGCCCGATTTTAGTTTGGAGCTGCACGGTCTTCTGGAGCCCGGTCTGAGCCACCACCACGGCCCAACTTATCCTTGCAACTCACTTCTCTGGGCAATTTTCTACCACCCACTCACTCTCTGCTTCTGTCCCAGGGTGTTTCTCTACCCCCAAATCCCACAAACACAACTCTACAGCCTGATAGGTTTTCATACAGGTTTATATGTTCAACTCTCAATTCACAAACCCTCTACATAACAAGATTGCATCAAATAGACAAAGGTACAAACTGCCCTTCTATATGAGATACTAGACCTATAGAATCCTTAATGCTCATAGCTTTTTAACACCAGTAAATCCCACCTGGGTCCAGCTGATCCTTGGGAAGCTCCATATTGCCACGACCTCTAACCCTGTCCTCTGACCTCTTCAGACCTCTCAGCCCTCTCTACTTCCCTCGCCCAGTCTCGGCTTTCCTTTATTTTACTAATTAAAATGGGAAGGTTCAGTTGGTGTTAAGTTGGCCCTTCTTAGGGAAGTGGAATTAACATTAAAATACAAACAGTTTCAGGACAATCTACAGGGCTAGGAATTGTGTGCAGTCAAAAACCAAGAGTGAGGCTGGAGAGATGACTCAGTGGTTAAGAACACTGGCTGCTCTTCCAAAGGTCCTAAGTTCGATTCCCAGCGACCACATGGTGGCTCACAGCCATCTGTAATGAGATCTGATGTCCTCTTCTGGTGTGTCTGAAGACAGATGCAGTGTACATAAAATAAATAATTCTTAAAAAGAAAAAAAAAGAGTGTTTCCCACTCTTATTTAAGAAGTAAATTATTTTACAACTCCAAGAGGCCTTTGAATTTTCCCACATGAAACATGTCTTCTACAAAGGTGGGCTTCAAAGACATGGATTTATTATACCAGCTTGAGGCCCTCAAGCTTGGAAACCAGTGTATACATTGTCACTTCTCTGCATGGGAGTGGGGATTGTTGCAGGAGAGTTGTTCAGTGCGGCAGGAGGAGCAGAGATAGCTGCTGTGCTTCTGAAGCAGTTCTCGGGGAGCCTGAAGTCAGTTGGATGTATTGTAACTGTTTAGGATTGGGGCAAACTTGACTACACTTTATTTATTTATTCTGTGTATGCATGGGACCATAGCACACATGTAAAGGTTAGAGAACACCTGGGAGCCGGTTACCTCAGGGATAGATCTGCAAGCTCAGCAGCGGTGCCTTTCCTCACGGAGCCATCTCAGCAGTCAGGACAGCCTAGCTCTCCTCCAATGGCACTTAACAGCGGGATGGTACCGTTTCTCTCAGCTTGGCCAGCCTGGGCGGGGTGTTGGAGGAGAGCATGCAGCAATGCCGCCATAGACAGTCTTCTGGTAGAACAAATATGTCTATTCTGGTGAAAGAAATTAGTTGTTGTTATTTTTGAATTCTCCTTTTCTCAGGAACTGAGAGCAGCTATTATGGGCCTGGGAGGACAGGGTGATTTACCAGAAACCCCTGTCCCACTGACCACAGCATGCTGACTGACTGTATAAAGTAGTGCTTTTCTTAAGCCAAAAAAGAATAGCTAGAGAAGAAACTGGCAGACTTCTGTTAGCCATAAGCCATAAATGATCAGGTTGGTGGTTTTTGAACAAACTGTAGAATGTATAAACCATGCAAAAAGTACAGAAAAAAGGTTGTTCTGAGGCATGGCCCCTGCCAATTTCCCTTTTACTGAGCTCAAGAATATTTGCAGGTTCTTTCCAAATGGCAGTTATCGTGGGGTTTAAAATGATTGTTTTCTTATTTTCAGATTGATTTTGTCGCCCATGACGATATTCCTTATTCTTCTGCAGGGAGTGATGATGTATATAAGCACATCAAGGAAGCAGGTGAGTGAGCTCATGCCCAGCTTCACGCTGTGGGGTCTTGGGCAACGGCAGAGATTCAGCCATGGCACTGCTTACAGTGGAAAATGTCATTCTGAGAAAGTTAACATCTTCCTGGTCAAACTGGACAACATTGTAAGTGGGTGTAGCCTCAACATCTGTTGATTCTTGGTTCAAACATCTCTTTAATTTTTCTTAACTTTAGGACAAGTTCCATATTTTTCTTATTAGGACATGTGTCTCCTTCTAGTCTTTCGTTCAGTCCCCTGGGTGCCAGGATCTCTAGAGTTCACCTGTAGTAATAACATAGTCTGCTTTTTTTTCCCTAAAAAGAATAAATTTTGTTTTGGAACTCACTGTGTAGACCAAGCTGTCTCTGCCTCTGATGTAGCAAGACAACAGTGTCTGTCTGTCTCTCGCCTTAGGCATGTTTGCTCCCACACAGAGGACAGAAGGCATCTCCACATCAGACATCATCACCCGCATTGTCCGTGATTATGATGTGTATGCAAGACGGAACCTACAGAGGGGCTACACTGCCAAAGAGCTCAATGTCAGCTTTATCAACGTGAGTTGCAACATCACTTCATAGCTCCCACCTCTGTAGGCACATGCCAATCCTTGTGCTGTCTGCTCTGGGCTCCCTTTTCAGTGTGCTGTGCAGTTATCATTCTCCAAAGCTAACTCTTTTCAGGAAGCATCACACCGAGCACTTTACAAAGAGTAAAAAGCACAAAGGCAGGTTCTGTGCTCATGGGCTAATATAATATCAGTGTATTGACACAAGGGCAGGCAAACAAAGCCAGACATGGTAATAGTGCCTTTAGTCCCAGCATTCAGGAGGCATAGGCAGGCAGATCTGTGTGTGATCCAGACTAGCTAGGGCTGCTCAGTGAGATCCTGTCATTACAAAAAGAAAAAAGAAGAAAAAGAAAAAGGAAAGAAAAGATAACAAAGGTAATTATGCATGCCTATAATCCCAGCCCAGATGCATCTGTTCTAGCAAAAGGACTGGAGACAAGAGGATCAGAATTTTGAGGCCAGTCCCTAGGGAGATGACACTCTGTCTCAAAAAAAACCCAGCAAAAGTATAAATTATATGGCATATTATATCAAACAAAGAATGGTTCTTAACTGTTTGGTTGTTTTTGCTTTTTTTTTCTTAAGATTTATTTATTTATTATATATGAGCACACTGTAGCTATCTTCAGACACAGCAGAAGAGGACATCAGGTCCCATTACAGATGGTTGTGAGCCACCATGTGGTTGCTGGGAATTGAACTCAGGACCTCTGGAGGAGCAGTCAGTGCTCTAACCACTGAGCCATCTCTCCAGCCCATTTTTTGCTTTTTAAAAACTTTTTTGTTCTTTTGAGAATCAGATGAAAAGTATGGATCTTTCTCTATGTGCCTATCTATACTAAATACACACAGCATTTAGTATATAGTTTTCCCACATGGGGTATTTAGCAAGTCCTGTCTCAAACACACACACACACACACACACACACACACACAACCACACACACACACACACACAAACCACACACACACACACACACACAACCACACACACACACACACAAACCACACCCACACACACAGATACTTTTGATTAATATTGACTTTTATAAAGATATAAATTGTATATATAAATAATGCTTCAATAAAGTTGACTTAAACAGAGCAAACCTACTAACGATATTGTATGCAATAATTATTTACCCAAACCCTTTGCTTGCTCTCAGCTCTGTGAAAGAATTAGATAAACCAGAATAGGCCTTAGTGGTCCATCCCATCAACCCACGATGGGGGAGGCAAAGGCAGGAAAACCACTTCAAATTGAAGGTTTCAGGTCAGCCAGGACTCTGTAGGAGACCCTGACTCAGAACACAGTCAAACAAGAAAAGGTAGGTGAGCCAAGTGTGCATCCTATGATCCGCAGTACTTAGAAGGCTGTGTCCAGAGTATTATAAACTTGAGGCTACATAGCAAGACTGTCTCATACAGCAAAAGCAAAAGCTGGGGAGATGGCTCAGTGGTTAGAACACTGGCTGCTCTTCCAGAGGTCCTGAGTTCAATTCCCACCAACCACATGGTGGCTCACAACCATCTGTAATGAGATCTGATGTCCTCTTCTAGTGTGTCTGAAGACAGCTGCAGTGTACTCATATAAATTAAATAAAATACATAAATCTTAAAAAAAAAAGAATGTATCTAACTTATCTAAAATGTTTCCATTTAAAATCATGGAATAAGCTAGTGACGGGATGTCCAATATCATGAATTAATTAAAGATGTAGTATTTCCGTTTTGACTCTGGCATGTTGACTGGGTACCAGCCTTTCAGATGGGAGCGTGCAAGATCTTGTGCTTGCAATCTCCCATCTGAAAGAGCCATCATGGATATATTTCTGTTTCATTTTATTAGATTTATCTTGAAAACTTTGGTTTCTACTGTTTGCATGCTAATCTATTTCTGCCCTCACTGTTATAGTTTACAATGTTGAATTATCACACTATAATATAAGGGAACTGGCTGCCCAGAGATTATCTTTCTTGTTATTATGCTAACCAAACACAGAGCAGATTAATTAAAGCAGATTTTTAATTTTGAAAACAGCATCAGAAGCCAAATTTTTCTTTCTTTTATGGTAGATAAAGTCAAGATGGGTATCTTTTTAAATTAATATTATTTTCTTTAAATTATGTGTATATCTATGGTTATGTGGCATGTGAGTTCAGGTACCTGTGGGGGCCAGAGGTGTAAGATCTCTGAGGAGCAGGACGTATAGGGTTAGGGTTAGGGTGTGAGCCATCTGAAGCTCATGCTGTGAATCCAACTCAGGTTCTCCAGAATTGCAGGATGTCCTCAACTTCTTAGCCATTGCTCCAGCCTGGGTATTATTTCTTAAAAAAAAACATCTGTTTCTTGTTCTAGGAGAAGAAATACCACTTGCAAGAGCGAGTTGATAAAGTAAAGAAGAAAGTGAAAGATGTGGAGGAAAAATCTAAAGAATTTGTGCAGAAGGTCGAAGAGAAGAGCATCGACCTCATCCAGAAGTGGGAGGAGAAGTCCCGAGAGTTCATTGGCAGTTTCCTGGAAATGTTTGGTCCAGAAGGAGCTCTGGTGGGAGCCTTTCTTCCTGACACTTGAGGGATATCAGGGAAGGGACTGCTTTTTGCTTCTGCTGTACTGAACCCAGGGCAGAGTCCACATGCGAGCAAGCACTCTGCCACTGAGCTACAACCTCAGCCCTATGTTTGTTGGTTGGTTTATTTTATATTTTTTGAGACTAGAACTCAGTAGCTAGCCTTGGTTGGCTTGAAACTGGCAGTGTGGACCAGGCTGGCCTAGAACTCACAGTGATCTACTTGTCTCTGTCTCCCAACTGCAGGGATTAATGGTGTGTGCTGCCGCACCAGGTTTATGTATTTATTATTTTGATGCAGCATCTCCCTAAAGCCTAGACTGGCCTAGAGCTACCTATGTGGCATTGGCTGTCCTTGAACTTGTGATACTAATAGTTTCAGCCTCCAGTCAGTATACAAGTGAATTCAAGAGAATTGCAATGCTATGGAGTAGAAAGAAATAGAGAATCTTTGAGCAAAAAGGAACATCAAAATTAAGACGTTATTTAATATAGTTACACATTTCTTAGTACTTTTGTCAGCTGTTTTATGTTTTGGGTTTACACTGAAGTGAAGGAAAAACAGAGAAGAGATAGGAAGCTTCTTCTCTATGAAGATCTGCTATGGGTTCCCCAGTGAGGAATAGCACAGTGTTCTCAATCCAAATAAAGAATTCCACTAGTGAGCCTTTGGTTTTGCTGGAATTTGGACTGCACACTGAGTAGCCCTTGGATGCCTTTGATGGAAGTCAGGCTAGGCTGACTGTAGTGAGCAGGTGGAGACTTCCTAGGACTACAGTTATACCCTGATGTTCTCTGGAGTCATGGTTAGCACAGCAGGAGCTAGGCAAACAAGTCAGTGGCAGAGTATTTGAATTAGTATGCTTAAGACCATAGCTTTGAACTCGGCAATGAGAAATAATTGCTGGGAGAGCCATAGTAATTTGAGGTTTCAGAGGCGAGGCTCCAGTGGTGACGCGTGTGGTTTGTAGGTATCTTCTAACTCTTCCTTTTGGTCTTCTCCCCAGAAGCACATGCTGAAAGAGGGAAAAGGTCGGATGCTGCAGGCCATCAGTCCCAAGCAGAGTCCCAGCAGCAGCCCTACTCATGAGCGCTCCCCCTCCCCCTCCTTTCGGTGGCCCTTCTCTGGCAAGACTTCCCCATCTTCCTCCCCAGCAAGTCTCTCTAGGTGCAAGGCTGTGACCTGTGACATCAGCGAGGATGAAGAGGACTAACTTTTCATCCCTGTTCCCTCTCTCCCCCTGCCCGTCACCTCCAGAAGCTCTCTGTCAAATTCCATTTTGTGATCTCAACACTAAACCTAAGGACATCTACAAAGAAAGACAAACAGGGCAAGAGGACCTGGGAATGGGGGAACCAAAACAGCCCGTGCCCTGAGACGTTCTCAGCCACACCAAGGAGGCTGCCCACACCTTAGAAGCCTGCTCTGCATCCATCTCCCCCCCCCCCCCCAGAACTTTGCTTTACTGTTTATGCTCATGTAATCTTGACAGGGAAATTGTCATTTTTATCAATTTTTTTTAAAAGTAGTCTTTCAAATATAGTAAGTAGAACTAATTTTTTGCCCCTGAGGAGTGGGCAGAAGAAGGAATCGTGGAATGCCCAGAGGCCTTTCTTCCTGAACACTAGTGCTTGCCTGATCTGAAGCAAAGTGGCTTGCCAGGTCCTTCAAACAGGGAGCCATGCTGATGGGTAATTTGGGGGAGACTATCATAATTTTAACTTCCCTAAGAAAATATCAAAGCTGAATTAGCTCCAGATTCCCTGAGTGTGTCAGCGTGCCTGTGGGAGGGAAGAGATCTGAGCCTAATTTTTCTTACTCCCTGAGGAGTTTCTTGTTGGACCCAATGGGGTCCATGAAGACACTGATGGGGATGGAACCAAACCACAGAGCATCACACGCAGCTCTTCTGCTGTGCTCATCTTATCAGAAAGTTCTGTTGCCCAGTTATTTGGGAGCTCTTGTCAATCTCTTTCCTGTGAAGGAAGGGACGCTCTGAGGGCTACCGTGATTGGAGAGGAGTGGGATAAAGTCAGCGTGGTACAAGAGCGGTTGAGGTTGAGTTCTGCTGGGCATGCGCCCCTCACCCTGCAGCTGCCCTCTCAGCACCGCTCCCAGCTTATACAAAGGATGCTTTGTAAATGTTTGCAGCTCGCACTTGGCCCGTTTGTTGATCCATGTTGCTTGTTGCCATACTCAGCACTTACTTTCACAGAGCACACAGGCAAAAGCACCTGGAAACACTGATCTCTGAAACACCCACTTCAACTTCTGCTCGTCTTAGAATATTCTTGGGTCAAATGGGTATCACATGGAGACTCTTTGCTCCAAGAGCTGCACCTAGCAGGGACCTCCTCCAGTGCTCCTCCAGAAGCAACAGGCATGGATTAAAACTTCTAGCACACAGAGGTCCATGCCCTCTTGCCTACCTAGTGCCCCAAGAGGAAACAGAACTTGAATTTCAAATCAAAGAGTACTGACTCTCAACACTTACTATTGAGCAGGAGCTGGTGTTTTCAGTCCCCTGGCACCCTCTGTCACTACATGGCCCAGCAAGTTCATCACCATCAGTTTCCTATAGCTGGATTTAGGGTGGAGTTGTTTATGTCTAGGACCTACTAGTTGTCACTCATAAATACCCCTTGTGGGGGTGGAGCTTTCATGTTTTCAGCAAAGAAAACCACATTTCCTTTATCCTCACTGGTCCATGCTGGGACTACGAGCATTTTACAGTCCTCCCTAGGCACTCTCTGGTGGAAGCTGTGCCTAAGGGTCTTAGGCTAGCATCACACAATGCCTGCAGAGCAAGGACTACCCAGGCTCCTAAACTATCTCCCAGGCAAAGCTGAGCAGAGGAGAGGGGCAAAGAGGCACCCCCTGGTGTCCCAGTGGCCTGTGGAAATGCCATTGCTAACTCCTCAGTCAGACCTGACCCGTACAGCCTTGGCCTGGAATTCTTTCTCTGAACCTGTTGACAGCCATTTTCTCACACTCTATACTGCTGCGTGGCTCATTTTAACTTGTCTACTTTAGTCTTCTCTTTGGGGATCCGTTTCTCTCTGCCTTATTCTCCCGGGTATACAGAGGCAGTGATGTCACTGCTGGCGCTCACCTGCTTGTTCTTTCAGTGCTTGTCACCCAGGTGTGCCCATGTTCGATTTTCCTCCACGTAATCACTCAAGTATACTTACTGTCTGGGTCCCAAACATCAGTGTCTGTGCTGACAAGATACGTAACCCAGCTAGGACTAGCCTGTTCATACTCACCCTTTACTATCTCCTAACACTCAGGCTCTCAGATAGTTTAGACATAAGCAGACACGCTGGGGGTGTGGCTGCAGGGTGGATACTTGTACTTGAGGGTCAGTGTGCTTGGTGCTAGGAAAAGGTGCTATTGAGAGAGTACACCACCAGCCACTTGTACCTAATTAAAGTGGGCAAACTGTGTAATGCTGGGCCTGTGATTAATCTACACGGCTTGTGTAACCTGGGCTATAGAGCTATTTCCCTGAGTCTGTCCAAGAAAGCAGCAGCATGGAGGGGGGGAAGAACCACAAATTGTTTGGCCTCAGCCTCTATGCCATAGGAGAAAGCCGAAGACAGGAGCCCGGTAGCTGGTGTCGAGGAGTCAGTGCAACAGTTAACCTTGGCATGGGCTAAACAGAAAGTTTGCTTTTTCATATACAAGGCTAGAGACTGAAAACAGATTGTCACGTAGAGAACGTAGGGACGGATTGACAGTGCAGCAGCAGCCGCTCCTGGGAGCTAAGCTGAGACCCTTATGTGAGGAAGGGGTGGAGTTGAGGAGGTCGAAAGTCCTGACGAGAAAGAGAAAGATGAGTGACAACTTTTCTGGTCACTTTTCTCAGCAGCACCTGAGTTATTCTTGCGGCCGCACGTCTGACCAGCTGTCTGGGACACCCTCCACAGTGGCTCTTCCAAGTGCTTTGTCACTGTCTCCAGTCCATGTTCACTTGTGTAACTCACGTTCTGGGGCTGTTTGAAACCTGTTCCTTATCAACGTTTCACTCCTTTCCCAGATCAATTGTTTCTTGCTTTGGTTTAATTCCCCCCTCCCAAATTCATACTACCTTCTAGATTTCTGTCAGCATAGATGCGCCAAAATTGAACCCACACAGTTCAAAGAAAGCTTCCTTAACAATGTTTAAGACTAATGGTAGGTATTTTTTTTAAGCATACCAATATAAGTATTTTTAAAGGTATTTTTCAAAGTCATAACAAAATTGTTTTCTCTCACAGAATAGATTATCGTGGGATAAAGAATGGTCCCTAGCTTCTATTTTTCAAAATAAATGAGTAGGACACGTTCTTGGACTTAAACTAATAAAAGTTAACTCTCCTAAAAGAAAAAAGAAATATATTCAGTCTGCCAGAACTTTTTTGGCATGGGATTAGGGTAGAGAACAAAAATGTCAGGATTAACATTTAGATGGCCCAGGTTGGGTTTCACTAGGTTTGAAGTGAGCACTGTCCACCCTGTTGGAGAGACTGACTGTTCTGAGCAGTTAGAGTTGGTTGGTTGGGTGTTTTGCATCGAGGCTCCTGAACAGAAAACACTGTTGGAAAGAGTCACGCATGACACCAGCAGTGTCAATGGGGAGTTTAGCCTCCAAGTTCAGTGTATCACATTACTGTCTAATACTTTGTCCAGAATTATTTTGGCTTTTGTCATTTAGCCAAATAAAGGCCATGTGGTTTTGCCTGGTGTTTCAATTTCCTGTAGTTTTGACCAGACAGACAGACACATATGTGATGTTTTAAGTAATGAGGACTTTTATTTGTATTCTCAGTTCCTTTGATTTTGTGTCCTAATTTTCTGTCCTCAGTATCAAGCTTAATGTGCAGTTCTGTTCACAACTCCTTACTGAAAACTCAGAGGGCTGGCACAAAGGGACCTCAGACCAACTGACACTCCTAAGGAGAGAAGGGATTCCAGTGCAGAGCCTGGCCTGGGGAGGCTGGGCTGGTGCCATTGTGCCCAGCTAAGGTCTACTCCCATTCTTATTTAAGATAAGCCACACATCAACTGTGTACTCTTCTCCCCTTTATCCTGCTGTGCAGAAGCTCAGGGTGACTTTCGACACACTTGGGGTTAATAGTGACACCAACAGAAGCAGTATATCTTGTGCAAGCATCTCAGCTTTCACCATTTATTACAAAACTTCCTGAGAAAGACCCAAACAGGTTCAGCTTACTGCACTTTACTGTAGTCACATGGAAGCTGCCAGCCTGCCCTGCCCTGCCCTGCCCTGCCCTGCCCTGCCCTGCCCTGCCCTGCCCTGCCCTGCCCTGCTAGTGGGAGCCTTAACCACTGATAAGGTTGAGGGACAGAGAAGAAACAGCATGCTCTTCTGAGGAGTACAGTATCCCTTCCATAGTCCAAGCCAATTTCCTCAGGCTTTGAGTGTTGAGTCCAGGTCTGACGGTGAACAAGTCTCATACCCAACCTTGTCATCTTTCCTTCGATAGTACATTCGTGTCAGCACCGTCATCAGGAAGGTCTCCAGTATGAGCATGTGGCAGTTCATCACTGTAGTATGGGTGGAACATGACAAGAAGTTATATGCTATGTCTCAGAGGAGGAATCCATAGCCACCTTAGCAAACAAGCTGAAAGACTCGAGTTTACCTCCAAATCAGAACCTAGGCATACTAAACTGTTGTGTGGAGCAAGACAGATTAATAGCCAGAACCTGGCTCTAGCTTCTGTGATCTGAGACCAGTCTATGTGTTTACTTGGCATAGTCTGCTTCCTTACCATACCCAGATCTGTCCCAAGATGAGGACTGAACTTTCTGGTTTGGCTGTTAGAACTGGCCTCAAGCTGGAGGCATTGAGGTTCTCTGTGATCAGAGAGCAAAGAGTAGTCTCAGAGCCTCTGCTTGATGATTTCTTGGATCCTTCCTGAGTGTTTTGAGCAGACATCAGGCTAGCCCAACTTCTGTCTCAAGATCCTTTTCCCCCAATCTGCTCTCAGTCTCACCCTCCAGACAGAAAGGAGCCCTCCATACTTACCTTGAGACCTGATTTTGGAAGAATAGGGAGGTGAGCAAGCGATCTGCCCACCGTTAGCCAAGATGGAGAAAATGGAGGGCTGCAGGGCAGTCAGGATGACAAGTACCTGGAGAGTAGGAGAGTTGGGGAGGGGCTGACACCTGCCATTCCTGGTCCTGAGGTCAGTGCAGATGAGGCATACCATTAGATGTGTTAGGGGGGTTAACGGAGGACTGAGACTTAAACTTTATTGAAAATTGGTGCAGTTTTCATCCTTAGGCAAATTATAATCTTGTTTCTGCCTCATATTCATTAGAATTGCTCTTTCTTTATGTAGCATCTAGCACATAAAATAGAAACAGATTTATGGATGAGGTCATGTGATGGAGGCAAAGATTGGAGTGATACAGAAGAAGGCCAAGGAAGGACCACTATGGATTGCTGGCCAATTCCAGAGAGGAAGTGGCAAGCTGGGTTCTCCCAGGCAGGTTCCAGAGAGATTACAGCCCTGCCTACATTTTGGGTTTCTAGGTTCTAGATCTGTGCAACAATACACTTCTGTTGTTTTAAGCCTGGTTGGTAGTGCTGTGCTACAGAAAGGGAAACAAAGGGAAAATGGAAGGGGTGGAGATAATGTTCCAAATCTCTCAGGAGCCCCAAAGGTTAAGACTGTTGGGTCTGCCCTTGCCTCTGGTGGTCCTAACCCCAGTCATTTATTGGCAAACGTCATTTCTGGCAGGTAGTTACCTGGAACAGAGCAAACTTGGATCCCATATTTTGTTCACCCAGGTGCAACTTGGCTTGACGGAAAAGGATGGCCAGGGACCAGAGAGCCAAAAGGGTGGACACGGCAAGGAAATTGCTGATCCAGAGAGCTGCACTCTTCTCAGAAATCTGGTGGCAGGCCAGAAAGCAGTCAGGAGGACAGATGGTCTCTGTTTTCCCTCTTCCACATGGAGAAAGCTGATAGGAAAGCCCCAAAACCTAGACTTCATCTCTTCCCACTGTATTCTCTGGCTGGCTATTCTCCGGTGGCCACCCAGTCCTGTCCCCATGTTGCTAATGCTTGGATAATAATTCCAGAACACAAAGATAAGTGTTAGGCTTTGCTGCTGTCTCCTGGCTTACTTCTCCTGGGTCATAGATGCCATCAGGAATGAGAAACAGACCCACTATGCTCAGCATTATCTTGAAGAAGGCATACTGGAAAGGGCCCAACATGAGCAGCTGTAGCTTCTTCCTGAGGGAGGAAGAGAGTGGATCTATAAACCACACACCCTAATGAAGCTTAGCCCCTGCCCCCAGCTCCCAGGCTAAGGCCGGGCTCCCATTATGACAACAACCAAAAAAAAAAGTCTTGTGGATGAAGGCAAGGTAGAGAGTGTTGGGAACCCTAGGAACGCCCCTTGCCTCCAATGATGCCTTGTGAGCGGGAACAGCAAGTATTGACTTCAAGTTCATTACTCAGAGTAGGCAGAAGGGCATGCAAGCACCCAAAGGTACAATTTTCTCTTTGCCACTAAAGTACAGTGCAAACTGGGCATGCTAGAACACACCTTTACGTCCAGCACTCAGAGGCAGAGGCAAGAGGATCTGTGAATTCAAGGTCAGCCTGGTCTACAGAGTTCCACTACAGCCAGAGCTACATCGTAGAGACAACTGGTCTCAAAACTAATAAAGCAAGTGACTAAGCAGGGCAGTGAGCTGAAACTTAAGAATTCTTCCTCCTTTCCCCTCCTGGGGCTGGGTTCCCGTGTTTGGTGTGGGTGCCTACCTTTAATTTTGGCTTTGCCCTACACAGGCCTAATTCCAAGAGCCTTGAGGTGGGGTTACAGAGCCTCTTGGCTCACTTGTCCCTCTGGGATGCCCCTCTCTTGCCTTACCTGGTAAGCATGAGGGGTGGGCAGCAGGGACAGCAGCAGCAGCAGGGACCAGTATGCACCCTCATTGGGGTGTCCTTTAGTGTCCTTATTACTGCTTCCTTCCCACCAAAGCCTTCCACCATAACCATCATCAGCAGGTAAAAGCATACGGCATAAAACCTGGGAGGAAAAAGCAGGATTACAAGTACATGGGTGGGAGTACTTGGCTACACGCCTTTGATGCTAAAGAGGAAGGTTTCAGGGAGAGGCGGGGCTCACAGAGGGAAAGTCCAGAGCGAGCACAGGCAGAATCCAAAGAGCCTCAAATTAGGACAGGTTGGCAAGAGCTAGATTCATATCAATTGGGCTTTAAAGACATGGACTCTGGAGGCTTGGGAGTCAGAAAGGGACTCCAAAGTGATGCTCATCCCTAGTGATGGGGTTGGGGCCAGACACTCACGAGGTTATGGCCATTTCCACAAGTGTGAGGGCACGCGGGATCCAGAGACCAAAACAGCAGAACACAGACACCACCTGTTTGCAGAAGAGCAGGATGCAGGTTAAGGCAGGGGGGAGACCATCTAAGCTTGTAGCATGAGCTCAAAGAAGCTAGACCTGTGTGTTGAAGGCCCAGGTCCTTCCACTAGTTAGCAGCTGGGTCGGTGGTGGAGCAAGAACAGGGCCCAGGGCCAACAAAAGAACCAGGACTCAGATGGCTCAGCATGTGAAGGTGCTTCTCATGAAAACCTGGCAACCCCAGTTCAGTCCCCGGAAGCCACGTAAGAGTGGGACAGGAGAACTGACACCACAAATTTGTTTTCTGACCTGTACATGTGAGCTGTAGCACACATGCTCCCCCATCACGGGCACACACACTACTACTACTGCTAGTAATTAACAACAACAACAACAACAATAATAATAATAATAATAATGCATTTTAAAAGAAAAATATTCCAGCTAGAAAATAACAATAAAGTAAATCCAAGTCCCACGCAGTGCTGCATAGGTAACTTTAAAAGGGCTTCGAGCTGTGTGGTTCAGGGGAGGCGTGTTCAGTACAAACAAGGGAACAAAGAAAAAAGCAGGCCCACAGCAAAAGGGCAGCACTGAGTATGACCCAGTGGAAACAAAGGTCTGTGTATTGGAAGGTGGCCTGCTTTAAACAGCGGTCACAGTGAAGGGAAAAAGAAAGGCATCTCCTGGTGCCCAGTGGATTGCTGCCTCCACAGCCCTTTGCTATGGAATACTGGCTGGCCTTGCATACAGCTGGGTATCAGTTCACATCACCAGTGCTACATGGTCCTGGCAGGCAGCTCTGTTCTGGAGCAAATGAGTTTAGAACTCTCAAGACAGCCTGCCCTCTCTCTAGTTCGGGTACCAGTATCCTCACCGTGGGTGCAGAGCTACTCCAGATCAGAGTCCTCTTCTTGATGGGGCAAAGGGTGTTTTTGTACAGGTAAATAGCATCCTCCAGAAAAATGGCAATTGAGCCAGCGGTCAGAAAGGTCAAGATGATGGTGAGGGCAATTTCCACTGGGCCCAGTTCTAGAGGAGAAGGGAAGTAGATGCTAATGAATTGAAGGGCAGATGCTATTCCAGGAATGCCTACAAGTTGTTAAACACCAGATAACGTTCAAGGATGAATAGTGTGTGTGAATGTGTGTTTTGAGACAGGATCTCACTGTGTACCCCTGGCTAGCCTGGAACTGGAACTCAATATGTAGAGCAAGCTAGACTTGAGTTCACAGAGACCCTTCTGCCTCTGGCTCCCAAGTACTGTGATTAAAAGTATGTGTCACCATGCCTGACCCTACAAAGGCTCTACATGTTTAGAAGTATTTCAGAAATAGAAAATATCATTCTGAGTGAGTTAACCCAGACCTAGAAAGACAAACACAGTATGGACTCACTTATAAGTAGATATTAGCTATAGAGTAAACAATAACCATGCTACAATCTATAGACCCAAAGAAGCTAAGTAACCCCGAGGACCCAAGGAGAGAAACATAAATCAAGGTACTAGGGAACAGAAGAGAGAACAACCAAACAGCCTGTCAAGGCCCCCACTTCAGCCATGAGGAAAGCAATATGAAGGTATAGAAAGATGTCCTGGGGGCTGGAGAGATGGCTCAGCGGTTAAGAGCACTGACTGCTCTACCAAAGGTCCCGAGTTCAAATCCCAGCAACCACATGGTGGCTCACAACCATCTGTAACAGGATCCAATGTCTTTTCCTTGTGTGTCTGAAGACACAACAATGCACTCACATAAAATAAATAAATAAATCTAAAAAAAAAAAAAAAAGATGTCCTGGGACCTCATGAAACTGAAAAGCTTCTGTAAGGCAAAGGACACTGTCAGTAGGACTAAACAGCAGCCTACAGAGTGGAAAAAAACCATCAACCCTACATATGACAGAGAGCTAATATCCAAAATATATAAAGAACTTAAGAAACTAGACATCGAAAAAATCAACCTAATTAAAAAATGGGGTACAGATCTAAACAGAATTCTCAATAGAGAAATATCTAATGGCTGAGAAGCACCTAAAGAAATGTTTAACACTCTTAGCCATCAGATAAATGCAAATCAAAATGCCTTTGAGAGCCCATCTTACACCCATCAGAACAACTAAGATTAAAAATTCATGGGACAGCTCATGATGGTGAGGCTGTGGAGCAAGGGGAACATTCCTCCATTGCTGGTGGGAGAAGAAACTTGTACAGCCACTCTGGAAATAATCTGGCAGATTCTCAGAAAACTGGGAATCAATCTACCACAAGACCCAACTATACCACTCCTGGGCATATATGCCCAAGGCACAAGGACACTTGCTCAACTATGTTCATAGAAGCTTTATTTGTAATAGCCAGAAACTGGTAATAGCCTACATGTCCCTCAACCAAAGAATAGATTAAGAAAATGTGGTACATTTACACAATGGAGTATTACTCAGTTATTAAAAGCAATGACATGAAATTTTCAAGCAAATAGATGGAACTAGAAAAGATCATTCTGAGTGAGGTAACCCAGACCCAGAAAGACAAACATGGTATATACCTACTTATAAATGGACATTAGCCATAAAGTAAATGATAACAGTGCTAAAAATTCATAGCCCCACAGAAGCTAAGTTACAAGGACTCAAACACATGAAACTCACCGAGAAGGGGAAATAGAGTAGATATTGTAGGTGGACAGGAGAAGGGAACTGAAGGGGGATGGGGTAGGGATGGGGATAGGAAGGATTCGGTGTGGGGAGGAGAGAGGATAGAGTACTGGAAGAGACAACTGGAATCAGCAAGATGGTGGGGTAGGGCATTTCTGGGCCTAGCTATAAACCTAGAGTGATGGAAACTCTCAGGAATCTATGAGGGTGACCCTCACTAAGACTTCTAGCGGTGGAGACATGCAGCCTGAACCAGCCATATACTGTAACCAAGCAAGATTTCCAATAGAGGGATCGGGCACCAACCCGGCCACAAATCCTTCAACCTACAGTTTTTCCTGCCAACAAGATGTACTGAGGTAATGGTGGTGCAGTAATTGTGGGAGTGACCAACCAATGATTGGTCCAGCTTGTGAGTTCCAGGTCCCGAGAGGGAGCCCCTGATACACAGTTTTTGTTAGTCTGCTATACTTGCAGAGAGGAGCCTAGCATAACCATCCTCAGGCTTACAGCAGCTGAGACCCACAGCCAAACATTAAGTGGAGCTTGGGTGAGAAACCCTGTGGAAGAAAGGAGTGTAAGACCCACAGCAGGTCAAGCCCACAGAATCAACTAACCTGGGCTCACAGGGGCTCACAGAGACTGAACTGCCAATGGAGAAAGAAAATGCGGTACATTTACACAATGGAGTATTACTCCGTTATTAAAAACAACGACATCGTGAAATCTGAAGGCAAATGGATGAGACTAGAAAAGATCATCCTCGGTGAGGTAACCCAACAGGGATCTTTCATGAGACTGGTCTAGTCCCTCTGTGCCAGTGTGTGCACCTGTGTGTGCATGTGTGCACTCGTATGCGTGTGTATGAGTGTTTTCTCTTCCCTCTTGTGTATGTACATAAGCACATTCGATTGTGGCTACACATGCCAAGGTACAAGTGTGAAGCTGAGAAGACACCTTTCAGGAGTCAGTTCTCTCCCTGGTTTGAGGCAGGGTTTCTCCTGTTCCTGCTGAAGCACCGATGGCTCCAGATTAGCTGATGGACAAACGGCCGAGCGCACGTCCTGCTTCCCCTCCCATCTTGCAGCAGAAGTGTGGGGTGATTACAGACACACGCTACCTCATCAGCATTTTTATTTTTGTAACCCGGGTCCTGGGAATCAAACTCAGGTCATCAGGCCTGAGCCACAACCACCCCCCACCCCCGCTGAGCCATCTCACTGGCCTTTCCTTAAACAAGAAACCCTTTTCTGTTTCTAATCATACTGACAATTTCTGGGTTTTTTTTTTTTTTTTTTTTTTTTTTTGTCAAAAAAGTTTGCATTTTATGTTTATGACCTTAATCCTTCTGAAACAAGCTAATTTCCTGTGAATGTATTCCCTTGTGGATAGCTGCTGTCCTGTGTCACTTCCTAAGAGCCCTCAGCATCCTTCTGTGTGGACCCCCATGGGTGCTACCTCCAGACCCTCTGCTTTATTGATTTTCTTCTCCTGGCCCTTTGCCACTGAGACATCATTGCTTCAGCTGCCACAACCTTCCACAGGCCTCCACTGCTGGCAGCCCAGTCTTGCTTCTCACAGCTTCCCCAAGCCACCCTGGCTCTTCTAGAGAAACATTTAGGTCAGTTTAATTAAGGGGGAAAAATGAAAGCTTATAACTGGAATCATCAGAAACTCTAAGAAACCTGGTTATTAAAAGCTTTACTAGTTCTAGAGTAGTTCTTTTTAATAAATTAAGAAACAAAGAATTGGACTGGACAGATGGCTCAGAGGTTGAGAGCAATGACTGCTCTTCCAGAGGTCCTGAGTTCAAATCCCAGCAACCATATGGTGGCTGACAACCATCTGTAATGGGATCTGATGCCCTCTTCTGACATGCAGATATATATGCAGTACACCATGTATATAAAAGATAAATAAATAAATCTTTAAAAGAAAAAAAAAGAAGAAAGGAAGGAAGAAAAAAAAAGTGCCCTGGAGATGGTGGGGGCAAGCCTTTAATCCCAACATGCAGAGGAGGAGGCAAGAAGATTTCTGAGTTCCAGGTCAGCCTGGTCTATAGAGTGAGCTCCAGGACAGCCAGAGCTACAAAGAGAAATCCTGTCTCAAAAACAAGCAAAATAAATGAGTGAATGAGTGAGTGATTGAGTGAATGAATGAGTGAGTGAGTGAATGAATGAGTGAGTGAATGAATGAATGAATGAGTGAGTGAATGAATGAATGAGTGAGTGAATGAAGGAATAAGTGAGTGAATGAATGAATAAGTGAGTGAGTGAGTGAGTGAGTGAAGGAGAGGGGAGGGAGAGAGAAAAGGAGAAGGAGAAGAGGAGGAGGAGGAGAAGAAGAAGAGGAAGGTGGTGTCCTCCTTTCTCTCTGAGTCCCCGGCTGGTAATTTCCACTGTTCAGAATCACATTCTCCTGTCTAAATATTTACCAGGGCTCCTGCTCCCTTGGGCTGGTTGTAATTTTCATGTCGTTCTTTCCTGCTGCCCTGGCTTAGCCTCTGTTCTCTCTGACTACATAGGGTCAACAACCGCTCTGTCTTCTCCCTGCCTCTCCAAGGCTCCCCCCGCCCCCCAGGTAATTCTGATTACTGATTAATGACCCTTGAGCACTCCATCCAGCCCTTCCCAGTCTTACAGCTCTCACTACTGGCTCCGTCTTGAGGATAAAGTACAACCCTCAGGTTTGACCCTATTCAGGCTCCACCTCACGGGCCCAGCCCTCTCAGTTGCTTCAAACTCCTCCATTAGTAATCTTTGACCTTGACAGATTTAGCTTCCCCGTGTGGGGACCCCCACTGGTTCATTCCATCACCACTCCCACCCCGGGAATGCCCACCACACTACCCAGACCCTCCTGCTACAGCCCCACTAGGCAGCCTGCTTGACTATGAGACCTGGGGAGTTACCGAATCCTCTTGGGTTCTACCTGCACATGCGGTGGCCAGGTGACGTGAGCACTAGTGTGTGTGACACAAGTCTTCAGAGCCTGAGTACCACTGAGTACCACTTTTGAGTTTAAGGACTGTGCCGTGGAAGGCTGTGCTGCGCCCTGCGAGTGGTTTACTAGCCTCCTTGGCCTCCGTGTATTAGATTATTGTGGCCACTCAAACTGTGGGCAGACATCCCAGATGCCTCCTGGGCTGAGGGCTGCAGATGGGAGATGATGACGTTTGTCCCACTTGCTCTCCTAAATCGGAGGTGCTTTGAAGGTAGATGTAGCAGCCACCTGCTGGCACTTGCTACAGAGTGCCACTAGGTATCTCTGTACATCAGTAGTTGATAACAGTCTGACTCAACGCCTCCAAAAAGCCCAAGAACCTGGCCACATCTGTTTCCCACTGCACACGACCACGCCCCCTTGCTTAGGAGAAACCTATTTTGGAAGGAGCCGAAACTCAGAAATGGTTAATCATAGTCTAGGAGACAACGTAAAACTGGCCAGAGCATTTTCCCTCCTAGAAGCACACACTCTCAGTAGTTTGGAGGCCCAAGGAATGAACTCAGTTCCACCCTGTGCCTTCCACTTTCAAAGCAATTCCATACTGGGGAGACAAGTTTCCAGGTTTACCCAGGTCAAGCCCACTCCTCACAGCAGTGTCTGCAGTGCTGAGAGCTCTCTTAGGGACTATGTGCACACTCCAAAGGAACAGCAGGGCTTGGGTTATTTGGTACCATCTTGAAAGCTGAGAGCACAGATAAATGTCTCAGATCTCACTGTCACAAGTGTGAATGTGTCTTGAGACTAGGGTGAGTGAAGGCCCAGCCTCAGCTTTGACTCCTGGGTGAGATTTTCATGCCTCATTGTGGACCATTGATTCCTCGAGAGAGTTGCCCTTCTCCAAGACCTTGGCCATTTACCAGATCCTCTCCTTAGCTCCCCCCCCCCTCACCCCACCGTTCCTCCCCATCCCCCCCACCGCCATCCTGGCTTCTCTATGAGGTGTGAATTCCTCCAGCTCCTCTAGGGGGCCCTCTGACTCACCTCTCAGGAGCTGGGCTGCAGTGGGAGGGTAGGAGAAGCAGGCAGGGGAGATGCTGTAATTGGTTTCCAGCAACTCCAGGAGATCTACTGTGTACCTGGAGAGACATGGGTCTGCTCAGAAGCAGGCAGCTGGGGAAGGGCTGTGGCAGACTGCACAGTAGGTACTTGGTACATCTCAGATACTCCTGACAGCAAGGAGACAGCCCACTGTTCCTCCAGACCCTGGTGAACTGGCTTAGGTCGGTATGTGAAACAGGCTACCAGTTAGCCATAGGCACCACCATTGGGGCAGTGGTTCAACTGGTCAGGGAGGGTGAGCAAGAAAAAGAGTGGATTCTTAGCAGGGATGGCAATGCAGGCTTGTAATCCCAGCACTGGAGAGGGAGGCTGAGGCAGGAGGATCTTAGTTTGAGGCCAGCTTAACTGTAAAATGACATGGTAAGACTGTCAGAAAAAAATTAAAAGAAAGGAAGGAAAAAAGGAAGAAGGAAGAAGGAAGGAAGGAAAGGGGAAGGAAGGAAGGAAAAAGGAAAGGAAAGGAGTGAAAAGAAAAGAAGAGAAAAGGTAGGTCCACAGTATCAAGATAAGCCTGCCCCCTGTTGCTCAGGACCTCTGTGCCTTCTGCAGCCCTAACTGTAATCTTTCCCTGCCTAAGTGCAGAGGCAGTCGACAGCCACACATGACCCAATTCCACAGCTTCCCTGAGGTCCAAGGGGATTATCTGGCTTTTTTCAATCTTATCTTGTTTGGAGTGCTAGAAGTCAAAGTGCCCAGTGAGGAAGCCAGGGAGGCACAGGCCAGAGCATAGGGGCTGCCGTTGCTATTTCTTAGTGGCTGGCTCCCAGCCCAGGACCTGCCACCCTCACTTACCTGGGGTCAAGTTTTATATGAGTCCTGCCTGGCTCCATCCTTCTTTTCTCTCAGGCAGATGCTGAGGGCAAGGAGGGTCAGGCAGGGACAACCACTGAGGGGTGGGGAGGTCTCTGTCCGGTACTGAGGCGCTCGGGGGACCTTGTTCACTGGATGAGGGCTCAGCAGTAAGTGGAGACTCCACTTCTGTTTCTTTACCTCCTCAAGCCTCCAGAGTCAGCTTTTTATCTCAGAGTTCACCCCTGAGGAATTTGATCCTCCGTGCTGTCCTGACTCCTCCCCACAGCTTAGGTGTGGTCCCTTCCACCTCCTTCCAGAGAATGCCTTTGATCGCAGCTTCCACCTCTTTCCAGAGCCTTGCTCCTGAACTACCCAACCCTTCCAACTTCATACTCTCTTAAGGAGCCTTCTAAGCTCACTCGACCCAAGACAAAATGTTCCCCGCCAGGCCAAAAAGAGCAGAACAAAGTTCTCACTTGATCAGTAACCCTGGGTGATCCAGCAGAAGATGCATAGGAGATGGGGACACTAGGGGATGAAGTCTTTACTGTGTCAGGGTCTGTGGCTTAGCATGTCATGGGGATGGCTTACTGAAAAGGCCAAGGACGCTGTGTGTCTCTGTTGCTGTTGTTTTTAGACAGTCTTGTTTCTACTAGCCCTAACTGGCCTAGAATTCATTTCGTAGACCACAAAGGCCTTGAACTCACAGAAACCTGCCTGCTTCTGCCTCCTGCATGCTGAGATTAAAACTGTGTGTCACCATGCCTGGCTTCTAGGGTTTGCTTCTTAAAAGTCAGTCCATCTTGGCTTGAGAAGGGACTTAGCTACACAGCTGGACCTGGAGATCAAGTGGAGGGCTGCAGAGCATCCGAGTGTCCGAGCTTTGGCATCAAGATTTCTTGAACACTTTGACAGGACTTTGTTTAAAAAGCAGAGCTGGGGTTCAGGGGAGGGTTTAGCCAGTAAGTACTCACCCTCCAAAGAAAAAGACCCGACTTTGATCCCTCGCACCCACCAAATGCTAGGTTTAGGAGAATAAATTGCAATTCTACACCTGGGGAGGTGGAAACGGAAGGGTTCCTGAGCCCACCGGCTGGTCTAGCTGAATTGGTGATCTCCCGGTTCAGCGGGAGACCCCACCATGGGAGTGAGCAGAAGCTAGTGCACCAGGGTAGAGGGGGCTCGGCTGTGGAGGTTCGGTGGGAGATTTTAGAGAGCTCCTGGGCCTTGGGAGCATTGGGTCCTTGGGAGTTATGGCAAGAGCCCTTTCCCCAAACAGTTCATTCTCCATGTCTCTTGAGTCCCGAAGTCCACCTTCCATATAAAGCACAGTTCTTGGGACAAGGCAATAAAAACGCCAGGAGTACAGGGGCCCAGCTCCCTCATGCCTGAGGTGGAGGGAAGGGCAGGAAAAGACAGTAAGGATGCTGATGCTGAAGGTCAGTGGCCTTGGCCACACCTAAGAGACACAAGCTGACTCAAGCCACTTCCGGTAGAACATACCTCAGGTCATTCATCTGTGGCCGGTGAGACGCCTTGAGCTTAAACTACCCACAGCCTTGAACTTTAGACCTCCTTGGAGATATCCTCAAAACAGGAGGGCAGGAGATAGTTGGGAGGGGCTTGAGGCAAGGCCGGAGACCCCCAAGGGAGATGGCACAGGTCGGGGAGGCAGCTTAGTGGATGCTCCGGTCCTGCCCAACATCTCGCTAAGTGGCTATTATTTTACCATGTGTTCATCAGGTCCCCCCAGAGTGACAGCCTTGCTCATCAAGGCCCCACAATGAGAAAGACCCAGCTGGGCCAAATTCTTCTGCTGGGCACTCTGGACTGCCAGCTGCCAGCTGTACTTTTAGAACTAATAAGAGCCAATCAACATTCATTGATTTTTTTGTAATAATTTAAATTAGCATATGTTAATTGTATAAAATAATGACTTTGTTGCATTATTTCATTTTTAGCTTGGAAGCCAGCCTAGGCCACAGAATAAAATCCTATCTTTCCATTAATAAACAAACAAAATGCGGGGAAAAAAAAACCCTACACATTTAACTATCTCATGTAGCATTTCTTTTTTTCTGGTGGACTGCTTAGCACTTACCTAGCAGAACACTATCAAATTAGTCAAGGTTTATTGGTAGTGTAGTGTGTAGAGCATTCTTCCTGGGTGAGAATGAATGAGATTCCCTCATCTGTTTTGATTGCCCGATTTTTCACTTCCTAAAACCTCCCACAACTTTTATTTCTTCTAAGAGTTTCATAGTTCTAAACCCTGTCTGTGATGGACACTGAGTTTTAACTGCTCTGAGCAATATTGTTCCAAGAGCAGAAACAGAAGCATGTCTTTGAGACTGTTCAGAGTTCGTTTTCTACAGACCCTGCTCTGGGCTTGCTCAGGAAACTGGTACTTCTATTCTCATGTGGGTTTTTTTTTTTTTTTTTTTTTTTTTTTTTTTGAGAAACATCACAGTGATTTTTTTTCCCTTACTGCAACTGTACCATATTCTACTCTGATGGAGCAGGACAAGGTCCTCAAGCTCACAGATGCACACTAGCACAACCAAATGTGAACCACACCAGCTTGCCTCTGTAACAACAAAAGATGTGCACACTCATTTTGCATCCAGAAGGCTGGGAATGGATGTTGTTGGGGTTTCACCGTGGAAGAAGAATGCCTTGGCTGATTGAGACCAAGTAATTTCAGCAATCGTACCGTGCAACAAGAGATGTATGGGCTGAGGGGGAGCAAAAGGTTGACGCAGAGTAGGGATGAAAAAGACAGAGAGAGAGACAGAGAGAGAGAGAGAGAAAGAGGGGGACAGAGAAAGAGACAGGGGGACAGAGAGAGACAGAGAGAGAGACAGAGAGGGACAGAGAGAGACAGAGAGAGACAGAGAAGGACACAGAGGGACAGAGAGAGACAGAGAGGAACAGAGAGAGACAGAGAGAGACAGAGAGAGAGAGAGACAGAGAGGGACAGAGAAAGAGACAGAGAGAGACAGAGAGAGACAGAGAAGGACACAGAGGGACAGAGAGGGACAGAGAGAGACAGAGAGAGACAGGGAAGGACACAGAGGGACAGAGAGGGACAGAGAGAGACAAAGAGGGACAAAGAGGGACAGAGAGGGACAGAGAGAGACAGAGAGGGACACAGAGGGACAGAGAGAGACAAAGAGAGAAAGAGAGAGACAGAGAGGGACAGAGACAGAGAGGGACAGAGAGAGACAGAGAGAGTGGGCCTTGATGGCAGGACATGGGAGGGAGACTTTTAAAGGGTACACATATTGCAATTGGTGGCTGGTAATAACATGGCTGAAGATGACATGCAAATATTCTGCACACACACGGCAATTATGAAGAAAATTAACACTTAAAATGGAAGACATTTTATTTAAAATTAAAATAAAAACATTTAAAAAGATTGTCCAATCTGAGTCGGGAAAGATATGCCCTGCAAGTTAGTGGGAGACCCAAACAGGAACAATTCACCTTGCAGGTTAAGGTTTCTATTTGCAGTTAAGACAGTTAAGAATAAGTTCCTATTTGTTTTGTGTAGGTTATGGTTTCTGTTTGTAGTTAAAGAATACATTTCTATTTGTCCTGGGTTAAGTCCTTGCAAGTTACACATGTTGCATTTTGTGGCTGGTGATGACAAGGTCGCTAGCAAGCCTGGGGGCGGGGGATGAGGGGTTCATACTGGTTCTTAACATGTTAATAACCTGGTGATCTTATTTTGCTATCTGTTCAGCCCAGCCTCCCCTGAATCCCCCAGACTCCTAAACACTGTTCCTCAATAGACCCTATTCTTATGGTCCCACCAGAGATCTTATGGGCTTCACTAGAGTCTACTATTATGCTTATTCCAGACCCTTCCTCCTTAGACCCTCATCCTGAGCATTGTCAGTCAACAAAACCCATTCTAAAGGAAAAGGTCACAGGTACTTTGCAAAGCAGTTGATGTCCTAAGCTTTATTGTGATAATTGTCATAAGGAAACTTTTTTTCTAAAGTTGTACTGTGCTTAAATATGTCAAAATAAACTGTGCAGGGTCAGGCTCTAGAAGTTTAAACCAGCACCAGCTACTGAGTTGTGTGAACCATTTTCCTCTTGCTTCTTACTTAGCATTTATGAGTGTGTGTGGGGGAGCATCCCCGTAGATCGATCCCAACTTCACGTCCTCCTCAACACACAACACACTTATTTCTTTGTGTGTGTGTGTGTGTGTGTGTGTGTGTGTGTGTGAGAGAGAGAGAGAGAGAGAGAGAGAGAGAGAGAGAGAGAGAGATGTATGTGTGTGCATTTGTGTGTCCATATGTGCTTGTCCATGCATGTGTGTGTGGAAACCAGGGGTTGATAATAGTTCTTGTTTTTTGAGGCATGGTCTTTCTGAACCTGGAGATAGACTAGTGGACAGTGAACCCCCTACAACCACCAACTCCACTCTCCAGTACCAGGTCACAGAGGGGTGCTGTCGTGTCTGGCTTTTACTTGGGTCCTAAGGATCCTCAGGCTTAGGCTTACCCACTGAGCCATCACACTGCCCCTACCATTTGTTTTCCCTCCTCTTTCACCTTCTTCCCTCCCTCCCTTCTTTTCTTTCTTCCATTATATTACAACTTTTATTTTGTCTAGGAGTTTAATAGTTCTAAATCTCTAATTTAGGTTTTTGAACCACTTTGAATTAATTTTTTTGTATAGGATGCAGTTAACCTTTCTCCTGACAGAACTGGGGATTGAACCTAAGGTCTCACACCTGTCAGGTAAGGAATCTGTGCTACAGTCTCAGTCCCATGATGACTGTTCATTGAAAAGCTTACTCTTGGCTGGAGTCAGCGCAATAGTTAAGAGTACTTGTTCTTGCCAAGGACCCCCGTCAGTGAAATATCTGTCAAAATTCCATCCAACAGGCTTGGGGTGTTATAAGACCCCAAGGAGTTTTAGCTCAGGAGTGCAAACACAATTAGACAATAGACCGCTGTAATAACAAGAGGTTTACTTCCATAAGTATGGGGTTTCTTATCCTCGCAGGGAGAGTCAACCCTAAATTCAAAAAGCACATATCTTTTATTCTTTACAGCGGGCAGATTTCAGCGACAGAGTAATTGATCTTAGGACAAAGGATCAGGTATTGGCTAGCCCCGCTCAAGGGGCTGTTCTTGGCTTAGCCATTTTCTCATCTAGCCCTGTGCCTGGCCTTGGGAAAGGGCCAGTTTGGGAAAATTTTCAAGGTGGGAAGGAACTGAGTGGTCAGGCAGGGTCAGGCTGGCTCCTGGTGGTTTTTCTCAGAATTTATCACTGGGAGGGGTAGAGGGTCCTTTTTTCTCTAAAGCAGTCATTTTTGTTTTGTCCTAACTCAACTTAGTCAGCATAGCCTGACCTGTCCATTAAAACGTTGTTTTTACATTTTCAGAACACTGTTTATACATTTTCAAAAACTGTGAGGGGTTTAGGCTGATGATGATTCATATTTGGACTTTTCTATGAGACCTTGTGGCTGTCAGTCAGTAAATTCTGTCTTTGGAAAAGTCTCAGAGCCCCTAAAAACTTTGTTTTCTACATCAGGGGATGTTCTGTGGTTAAATTGCTTGCTGAGCAAATACGAGAGAACCAGAGTTCAGGTCCCTAGAAATCCACCTGTGATTTCAGCCTCAGAAAGCAGAGATGGGAAATCAGAGAAGCAAGCTAGCTAGCAAGACTAGGTTGGCAAGCTCTAGATTGTGTTGAGATATTCTGTCTCAAAGACCAAGGTGGAAGAGAGGATAACCTCAAACCTCTACATACATGTACACACATGTGCACGTACGTCCACATCCATGCAAAAACGCAAATATACACACGTGCACACACACTTGAAAAATGCAAATGGAAGAATTCCAGTGATAGTTTTTCCCCAGAAATGGGCACGTAGTTCAATTGGTAGTGTGCTTGCCTGGTACTGACAAAGCCCTGGGTTCCATTCTTGGCATCAAGTAAACCAGGTGCAATGCTGCACACCTGTAATACCACATGTACAAGGTACACTGGGGAGGTTACGAAGGCCAAAGTCAGGGGCTGGAGAGGTGGCTCAGTGGTTAAGAGGTGGAGTGATTGGGAGAGGGAGCACCTTCATGGAAGCAAGGGGAAGGGGGAGGGGGTGATAATATTTGAAATGTAAATACAGAGAATATCCCATTTTAAAAACAGATTGTCTTGTTTAAAAAGGGCTACTGAGCCTGGCCTAGTGGTGCACGCCTTTAATCCCAACAGTCAGGAGGCAGAGGCAGGAGGATCTCTTGAGTTTAAAGGCTGGTCTGGTCTACTGAGTGAGTTCTAGGACACCAGGGGGAGCTCGACACCCCCCAAAGAGAACTCTTCTCTCGCCAGTGGTTTGGGTTAGCTTGGTAACTATCTAGAAGAAATTATATTCTGGCTAAAATCGATGACACTATCCAGGGCTCCAATTATTAGCCAGAGGCAGCTAGTTAATTATCACACACAGAAAGCCCCAAACTTTTCAAACCTTTATTTCCAGCTGAACCGATCTTTAAAGTTGTCTCTGTTAGCTTTTGTTAAGTGAGAATACATTGCCCGATTGGTTACATTCTGTTAGGTGTGTGTGTGTGTGTGTGTGTGTCTATGCCACATATGTGTGGTGCCCACAGGGGACAGATGGGGGTTAGCTCCTGTCTATGAGTATCGCAGGATATTATTAGGGATCTTCCCCACTGCCCACCCAGGTATGTCTGGTTCTATCTGAGGTCTCCGGGCTATCTGGCCTCTGCTTCCTGGGCCTCCAGGCAGTGTCGGGGGTGGGCTCCCTCTCTGGCGTGGGTCTCAAGCTGGACTCAACCAGTTATTGATTGACCACTCCCACAAGTTCCGAACTACTTTTACCCCAGCACATCTTGAAGACAGGACAAATTATAGGTCAAAGGTTTTGTGGCTGAGTTGGTGCCCCAGTCCCTCTTCCATTGGAAGCCTCCTGGATACAGAGATGGCCAGTTTTGGCTCCATATCCTTGTTGCTAGGAGTCTTGCTAGGGTCACCCTCATGGATTCCTGGGAGTTTCTAACATCCCCGAGATGTGCCCCCAATTCCAGTATTCAGCCCCTCTTCTTCTCCCCCACACCTGAGCCCGCCTGTTCTAGTATGGTTCCCCAGTCCTGGCCTGCATTTCCACCTGTGATGTCTACTCTCTTTCTCCTCCAGGGAGATCAATTTGTCCTCCCTTGAGACTTTTTTGTTATTAATTTCTCTGGGTCTGTGGACTGTAGGACGGTTATCCTGTACCTCATGGTTAATATCCCCTTAGAAGTGGATACATAC
Source organism: Micromys minutus (assembly GCF_963924665.1). Classification (NCBI taxonomy): domain Eukaryota; kingdom Metazoa; phylum Chordata; class Mammalia; order Rodentia; family Muridae; genus Micromys; species Micromys minutus. The sequence continues at coordinate 60,238,983 of NC_137976.1, read as the reverse complement.
CTTGTTTGTCTTTCTGGGTCTGGTTTACCTCACTTAGAATGATTTTTTTTCTGGTTCCATGCATTTGCCTATAAGTGCTATGTTTAACAGTTGAGTAATGCTCCATTGTGTAAATACACCACATTTTTGTGATTCATTCCTCTGTTGAGGGATATATAGCTGTTTCTAGTTTCTGGCTATTACAACTAAAGCTCCTACGAACATAATTGAGCAAGTGTGCTTATGATATGGTAGAGCATCCTTTGGGTATATGCCCAGGAATGGTATAGCTGTTTGGTTTTTTTTTTTTTTTTTTTAATATTCTTTATCATGTGGAGGGAGGGATAACATGCGATGACAGGGATGCACGTTTTTGAAAGTTAGTACAAACATAGCAACATTTATCACTGGAGTAGGACTTAGCTATTATACTGCTAAACCCTTGATACATTTGTGATTTGCCACAAATTAAATTAAAGGCAAGTCAAATAGACTAAATCCAACTAAACCTCTCCTACAATCTGTTACAGTCACTGCTCCTTTATCCAATTTACCTTGATAAGTTTTATTACAGAACATTGTAAAATATAAAACTTAACTGATTGAGGGCTGGAGAGATGGCTCAGCGGTTAAGAGCACTGACTGCCCTTCCAGAGGTTCTGAGCTCAAATCTCAGCGACCACATGGTGGCTCACAACCATCTGTAATGGGATCTGATGCGCTCTTCTGGTGTGTCTGAAGACAGTGACAGTGTACTTATATATAATAAATAAATCTTTAAAAAAACTTAACTGATTACATGCATTTCTACATTTTACAAAAATGTTTACTAGTTACACTAAGTACTTACATCACAGTGTGAGGTTTTTGGTGGTGGTTTGGCCACAAAACACACAAGATAACAGTCACCTAGTTCAGATTAACCAAATTTGTCTAACCCTTGGAATCCTAACCATCTCCCTTCGTCTACTGGCAAAAGGCTGCTGTTGTCATGGCTTCCTGTAAGGTCAGCCAAAGGGTCATAGGGCAAGGGTCACACAGTGTATGGAAAAGCCAAGGCCAATAAGGAAAGGCAGTCATCTTATCGGTATAGCTGGGTTTTGAGGTAAATCTATTTTTTTTTTTTTTTGAGAAACTGCCACATTAATTTCCAAAGTGTCTGTATGTTTGCATTCACACCAGCAATGGAAGAGCATTCCCTCTTGCTCCACATCCCCAACACCAAGAGCTGTCGCTTGAGTTTTTTTATCTTAGCCATTCTGACAGGTGTGAGATGGAATCTTTATGCACTTTGATTTGCATTTTCCTGACAGCTAAGGATGTTGAACATTGCTAAGTGCTTCTCAGCCATTTGAGACTCCTCTGTTGAGAAATGTCTGTACCCTATTTTTGTTGTTTGATTTAAAACAGGGTTTCTCTGTGTAGCTCTGGCTGTCCTGTAACTCGATCTGTAGACCAGGCTGGCCTTGAACTCAGAGAAATCTCCTGACAGAGATTCTGGGACTGGGGAGGAATCAGTCCCATGAAGATCTCATGTCAATCCCTTTGAGATTCAACATCTCTGCTAACCCCTTTCTTAAGCTCTCCAGGACGCCAACAGGACTTCAACACGTGAATTTCTGGGGGACAAACCTTAGTAGCCTCCAGGAGGCACATGGTACCACTCCTTGGACTCTAATGTAAGTGGTGGGGAGGAGGGGGTTGATCTCAAAAGTAACCAGAAACAGCCACAGCCCCCATCCTCTGCCTCTGTGACATCACACTGAGACTTCTTTTTTCTTCTCTCCTGGGCTGTGTCTTCTGTTGCTATGGCAATGAAATTCTGAGTCATTAAGGTCTTTCCCTGAAAGAGCAGCTAGTATGAAGTCTCATACTTCACCTGTGAGTATGGGAGTCATGTCCCACTCTGTGTGTGTGTGTGTGTGTGTGTGTGTGTGTGTGTGTGTGTGTGTCAGCTGTGTCCCTTTAATTAACTAATCTCACCTCACCTGTTGAGACAAGGTGTCTTGCTGTACCTGGAGCTTGCCAGTTTGGCTGGACCACCTGCCAATAAGCCCCAGGGATCCTCTTGAGGCTGCTAAAGTTATGTCCATGTGTATACACATGAACACACTCTTTTTCTGGGACCCGAGGGCTGGATTTGACTCCCCATACCCACACAGCAAGCCCTTTTCCCACTGAGCAGTGTCCTCTGCCCCAGCCATGCCTTTCTTAAAGGACACTGTGACACTTGTGAAGGAACCACCACAGCTGCCCACTATCCCGCTTTCATGGTTCCTCCCGAGCCTGTTTGCTGCCTTCAATGTGACGCTGCTGGTGTTTCTGAGTGGCCTTTTCTTCGGATTCCCGTGAGTGTCCCATGTCATCCGTGAGGCTTCCTATGCAGAGAGGAGAAGAAAACTACAGTTTCTAGGCAGGAGAACTGCAAGGAGAACTAGAAGGCATGGGGAACAGCAGTCTAGTTAGAGGAAAAGTAATGTGCAGGCATAGACTTCTGGCACATTGGTGCATGGGGTGGAGGTGAATGTAGCTGGTGATGCTGCTGGTGGCATTGGGCGGGGCCCCTGTGAGTCTGTCCCTTGCCTGGATGCTTTTGGTTCTGAGCGTCCTGACCCAACTGGACAGGGGCTCAAGGAGGAGCTCTGGGCGACTCCAGCTCCAGACTGAAAGTGGTTCTGGTCTCAGTTGTAGGTGGCTGGTTCAGAACGGGGAGTGGGCCTTTCCCGTGGTCACAGGTCCACTTTTCATCCTCACCTTCTTCAGTCTTGTCTCGCTCAACTTCTCAGACCCTGGGATCTTACATCGAGGTGAGGACTTGGCCCTCTGGAAGGAGCTGGCACCCAGAAGGCTGACACCCCACCTCAAGCCACTTGATGGCAACGCTTGTCTCCTCCAACATCTCATTTTCTGAGCCACAAAGGTGTTGAAAACCAAACAAAACAATGCAAGATCCAGGATGTTTTCCAACTGCTTCAGAAGAATGGGCTGTACGGGCTGGAGAGAGAAACCAGGAGGCTTGTTCAAACCCTGCAGTTTATGCCCCCTTTTCCGCCACCCAGAACGTCACGTGCTACTAATGTTTGAAAGGCAGAGTTCTGTACACAAGGCTGGCTGGAACATGTCCCCATCCACCCACAAATCCCCTCCCTCTCCCCCTCCTCCTCCTCCCTGACGGTCAGCTTGCTCCGTAAGGTCAGGGATTCCCTGTTCAACTTCTCCCCGTATCCCCAGTGCTGCTGTAGGGCTGCCCAGAGCAGGACTGTAAGGTCGACCTCCTGACTCTCTCTCACGTCAGGCTCCAACAATGAGGACCCCAGGATGGTGCATGTGGTGAGCGTGAACCAGAGGGCTTTCCGCCTCGAATGGTGCCCAAGGTGCCTCTTCCATCGCCCACCCCGCACCCACCACTGCCCGTGGTGCAACATTTGTGTGGAGGTGAGAATCCCTTCACTGCCTGGCCTGAACCGGAAACCCCGTCAGATGCGGGCCAGCGGTCAGTGCGAGTTTTCCATGACAGCTGAGGGCCAAGCATGACTGTATGTCCGCTTGTTCTTGGTCCCTCACACAGGTCACTGACTGACGTACCTGCGTCTGTTCAGGAAGGGTGGCATGTCAGTGTAGGCACTTTGATGTGTTCTGGTCCTGAGGAAGGGGACAGGGAAGACAGTCTGTTTCCTACCTCCTGGTTTGCTGCCACGGGCTGTCTAAACCCTTCATTTGGCTATAGGCCTGGTTTGGATGTTTAGGTTGGGAGGGTCTCTCAGTTTGTGCAAGTTTGTACTGGCGGACCAGTTTACAGATGTGTAGAGGGAAGCTGCCTGGGGAAGGTAAGAGTAAGTGACCAAAAGGGAAGAGTTATTTGGGGTGCCGGCAGCTGGGCGGAAGCATGGATCCCGGAGCCCGTTCCTCTCTCTGTAACAGGACTTTGACCACCATTGCAAGTGGGTCAATAACTGCATCGGTCACCGCAACTTCCGCCTCTTCATTCTGCTGGTCCTGTCCCTCTGTCTCTACTCAGGAGCCCTGTTGGTCACCTGCCTGATGTTCCTAATTCGCACAAGCCATCTGCCGTTCTCCCTGGACAAGGCGATGGCGTATCTACTCACGTGGGAGGAGCAGTGGGAGGGGTTGAGGCAGGTGGGAGATGAGGTCTCAGAGGGCGGAGCCAGTCACGGATGAAGCAAGCAGGAGAAGTCACATCAGAGGCTCAGTATGGGTCGATGAAAGTGGGAAAATGGGCGGAGAAAAAAAGGGGGCGGGGATAGAACTTAGTAGGGCCATAGAATAATGAAGACCTAAAAGGGACAAGCAGAGAAACAGCATAGTGGGATAGAGTGGGTGGGCAGGAGTGATGGTGGAAAGGGGAAGATGGGCTAGACTAGCCGTGGCTCCTTAGCTGGCGAGCATCCTGGTGGCTGTGCCCTCTGCGAGCTTCCTGATTCCACTCTTCCTGCTGATGCTGATTCAGGCCTTATCTGTGAGCAGGGCGGAGCGTTCCTACGAGAGCAAGGTATGTGGGCGGAGCGTGGACATCCAGACGTCTGACTGCGGGAAGCATCCTGAGTCCTCAGGAACTGATTTTCCATTGCCTTTGGCCTCTGAGGGAGGGTAAGGCCTTTGGGTCTCATTCTAAGTGGCAGCTCGGACCACAGCGCCACCTGCTGGAGTCCGGTGGTCGCTCTCCGTCCCGCTGCACCGCTGTTGGACCGCTGTGTGCTGGGCTGCCTGCGTTTGAGGGTCTGGGTGTCGTGGAAGGCTACCTTCTGCATTTGTCTGGCAACACCCTGGACCACACCAAGAGGTGTCAGTCTAGAGCTGTGTAGTTTGGACTAAGAGAAGGAACTAGCCCAACACACCATTCTGCATCCTGGAGTGATTTCAAAGGGGCAGAAGACAGAGGATTCGGTGTTGCCAGCTTTGCAACACTGCCCAGGGAGCTGGGCAGTGGTGGTTCACACTTTTAATCCCAACACTCGGGAGGCAGAGGCAGGCAGATCTCCGAGTTCAAGGCCAAGTCTGGTCTATAGAGTGAGTTCCTGAACAGCCAGGGATACACACAGACACTCTTTCTCAAAAACAAAACAAAACAAAACAAAAAAAGAACCAGGGAGCTAAAAAACAGACTTTTCCTCTTCCACTACTAGGGATTGAACCCAGGCTCTGGAAAATGCTAGGCAAATGCTTTACTACTCAGCTGTATCCCCCCCCCCCCCCGTTTTAAATTAGGCAGTCTCAGGTAAGCCTTGAACTTTCGATCTTGCTGGCTGGTGGAATTAATAGCTTGAAGGAATGTTATTAAGAGAGTGAGGGAACATCTCTGATCCAAGCGCTGGCAATTGAGCAGAGACCTTGAAGCCGATCACATTAAAGCAGCCAGGAAATCTAGCGTGGACAGTCTCGGAGCAGTAGAAACTCCGGAGTCATCATAGGGGTATCTGAAAGCAGTACTGTCATTATTCTACAAGTTTCTTTCATGGCCTTTTGTAGCGGGTTTGTCTTCCTATTACAGCCCCTGGTAATGGTTGATTGATTTTTCACCCTTAGGTTTTTTTTTTGTTTGTTTGTTTGTTTGTTTGTTTTTTGTGGTGTTGTTGCTTTTGTTTTAATATTTCAGAATCCCGCATAAATGAAATCCTTGCCTGCCTAGTCTGCCTTGGCTTGCTTACCACAGCACACCTGAGCTTCACTAATGCTGTTCTTGTCTGCTTACTCCTCTTTATCGCGGTGTAGCAGTGCATTGTCTTGTAGGATGCTCTATGGATTATCTGTGCTGAAGGATTTTTACATCATTTCTAGTTTGGAGTAATTAGAAAATGAACTCAATCCAAACATTGGTGTCCAGAACATAAGTTTTCCTATTGGGTAAGTTCTTAGAAGTGGTACTTCTGGGCCACGTGGCAGCTGCGTTTCAGTTTATAACAAACTACCAGATTGTCTAACAAACCAAACTTTGCATTCACACAGTGATATAGGAGAATTCCTGTTACTCTGCCTCTTTGCCAACACTTGATACTGTCGGAAGTTTGTTTTAGCCCATCCAGTAGATATGTGGTGGTGGCATCCTGTGGCTCTAATGTGTGTTTTCCTCCTGAGAGTGATGGCGAGCAGTACTACTTTCATGTAATCTATGCTCCAAAATATTTTGTGTATTTAAAACTTGGATTATTTTCTTGATGTGTTTCATGAATACCCTGTGTATTCCGGGCTTGGGTATGTGTTTTAAAAAATATTTTCTTGAGATCCATAGCGTATTATTTTGTTTTCTTTTCAGCCTGTTCCATTTCAAATAGCAGAATTTTTAGCTGTGCTTGTGCTCAAGTCCATGTGTGCCTGAGCGTGGTGTATGTGGTATGTGTGCTTTGTGCGTGCATCCCATAGATGAATCGTGTGCGTTTGGTGTGCTCACTAAGGAATCTTTGCTAGCCACAGATCGCAAATTTTCATTCATGTGTTTTTCTACTGAAGTTTTGTGGGTTTAGAATCTACCATTAGACTGATGATTTCTTTGGGGCTATTATATATATATATATATATACGTTATGTGTGTGGCAAAGGCTTGTTTTTGTCTTTCATCTTACGTGTACTAGTGTTTGCCTGAATGTATGTCTGTGTATTGAGTGCATGCCAGATGCCTGTGGAGTCTAAACGAGGATGTCAGATCCCATTACAGATGGTTGTGAGCCACCATGTGGTTGCTGGGAATTGAACTCAGGAAGAGCAGTCAGGGCTCTTAACCGCTGAGCCATCTCTGCAGCCCGCATCTGGAGTTCCACTGTGAGTCTCCGTACGCAGACAGTGCTGTCAGGAGACTGGGCTGCTGCTCCAGTCCCAAGATTTGCTGTTTGCATACCTGCACCACTGTTGGAAAGGATTCCTTCCTGCCTTGTCTTTGTATATTTGTTGAAGAGCAGAACTGGCCAGACATGGTTTATCTCTCAGTGGCACATTTCTGCCCACGCTGTACTGACTTGGTTAGTGTTGCTCTATAGTTTGGAAATGGCATGTAACGAGTCCTCTAACTGCTCCCTTTGGAGGTTCTCTTGGCTTTTTGTTCCTTGGAGGGAAAGTTGACAATCCGCTTGTCACTTTCTACGAATCTGCTGGGGTTTCCCTCAGAATTCTGTTGGCCTATGGAGCAGACTGGGGCTAGCTGGCGTTTTCAGAAGACGGCATTTTCAGGGTCCGCTTCGCCCCACATTTATGTAGGTTTTCTGTTTTTGGTTTATCTTTCATCATTGCTTTGTAGCATGTGGTTTCTTTACCCATTTCGTGGGAAGGTAACCTGACTAATGGCTGTGTGAGGAAGACAGGTGGACTTCTCATTGGAGGGAACTAGAGACAGACAGCTGAAAGACAGACAGACAGAGCATCTTGTACCCATCACTCCCCCGTGCCTCTCCCATCTCAGACATCACCCACCCAGTTTTGGCTCCTCTCTCACCTTTGCCTTCTCTGCTCAGCCCTTCCTAACAGACCAGTGCCCATATGCTTCCTCTTTCTGGCATCAGTCCAGCATTTCAGGCTCTGCTGGACAGCAGCCTTTCCTCTACTGTCTTCCAGTTCTAGCCCCAGATCAGCCCCAGGTCATTGCTCTCTTCTGCTTAAAACCAGGCCTTCCTGGTCGGTCCCGGATCTCCAACGTAAGGGACTTAAGTGTGGTCTGCACTTCGACCTTCCCCGGGCAGGACTCTCTTCTCTTTCTGTCTTCGCCGGTTCACTCTGATCATACGCCCCAGTTCTTAGTCTCTCTAATCCGCCCTTCCTGGACTGAAGCTCCTTTTGGGTCCCTTGCTTGGTGGCTCATAACAAGGACTCTGTAGATGGGCCTCATTGGATCACGATCCTACAACACAGCTGCAGTGAGGCCTGGGGATGTTACTTGGCCACCAGGTCACTCTGTCCCCCACTACAAAAAGGGAAACTTGTGTAGGACCTTAGCATGTAGCTCACATGCTAAGGGATCCAGCTGTTATTTTTATTACCATCGGGCTTTCTATACTCTTCTTGTCTTATAGTCAAAGCATGGCCCTTAGTCGATGTCACAGCCTCCCCTCCACCTACTGAAACCTCCCCTGGATGCCCCTTCCTGATCGTGGTGGCTGCACCCACTAGCTGCTTTCTTTTCTTTTTTAAAAGATTTGTTTATTATATATAAGCACACTGTAACTGTCTTCAGACACATCAGAAGAGGGCATCAAATCTCATTACAGATGGTTGTGAGCCACCATGTGGTTGCTGGGATTTGAACTCAGGATCTCTAGAAGAGCAGTCAGTGCTCTTAACTGCGGAGCCATCTCTCCAGCCCCTCACTAGCTGCTTTCTTACTTCCCAGACCTACTTCAGCCCTAAGCAACCCTCAGCACCACAGTGATCTTCCTTTCAGAGAGTGTCCAAAGCCAATGGATGCTCCCTGCTCTGCGCGCTATGAACCGCATACCACAGCATTTCTGCTGTGGCTCCCCAAGCAGCAGCCATGTTATGTTGCTTTTCTGGATTGAGCCCCTTTCTCTCTGCTGCCCTGGCCACTGCCCTCAATGCTCAGGACACTGTCTCACAGCTGCTGGTACAACAGAGAAAGCTAAGCCGGCCGTGTTGCTTACAGTGTGCCCGAAGTGCCCACTGCAGTGCCTGAAACATTGAGACCTAGAACTATCTAGATCTGGGGCTTTGACTCCGTGGTAGAGCACATGGCTTAGAGAGAGCACAGGACCCTGGCGTCACTTCCAAATCTAGAAAAAAAAAAAATCTAACAAGCCAATGATTCTGCATAATGGTGGAAAAGGAAAGAGAGAGGAAGAGAGAGAGAGAGAGAGAGAGAGAGAGAGAGAGAGAGAGAGAGAGAGAGAGAGAGGAGAGAGAGAGAGGACACACACACACATGCACACATGTGGAGTTGGGGAGAGCAAGAGCAAGATCATTGTGGGGGGCAGTTGGGCAGAGAGCAGAACAAGATGCTGTTTTGTTTGGGTACTAGAGATTGTGTAGACATTTGAAACACAGAATTTGAGCAGGAGCTCCAAGCCTGGAGCCAGTGAGCTATAGGAGTACTTCATGAGAGGCTATGGGAGCACTTCATGAGAGGCTATGGGAGCACTTCATGAGAGGCTATGGGAGCACTTCATGAGAGGCTATGGGAGCACTTCATGAGAGGCTATGGGAGCACTTCATGGGAGACTATGGGAGCACTTCATGAGAGGCTATGGGAGCATTTCAGAGTTACTGCAGACAGCTTGAAGGAGGTAGACCTTTTCCTAGAATATTGGTTGATACAGCTTACAGGCAGGATATTGCAGGACAGTCCTGAGGGGTCCTGCTTTCTGTCTGGTGGTGTATTGAAGAGCAGAGTCTTGATGAGGAGAGCATGGGGCACAAGTCATTGGAAGCAGGCATAGATGATGCTGGGGCACTTTTCATTGTGACTATAGCTCTTTAAGTTGGGATGAAGCTTGACCTGCAGGAGGAATGGTGGTGCAGGGGTGGGAAGGTATCTCAGGATGAGTGGGAAGTGACAGTGGAGGGGGAGAGGAGATCTTAGTTAAGAATGTCCAGGAGACTGGGTGGTGCTTGGGTATGCCTTTAATCCCAGCACTCAAAAACCAGAGACTGGCGTGTTTCTGCGAGTTTGAGGCCAGCCTGGTCCACAAAGTGAGTTCCAGGACACCAGGGCTGTTACACAGAGAAACCCTGTCCTATAAAAAAAGAAAGAGAAAAGAAAAAATGTCCAAGGGATGCTGGGCACAGTGGTTTACTCTTACCTACAGCTCTGAGGATCACTGCAAGGTTAAGGCTAGCCTGGTCAAGAACAGTGAGTTCTAGGAAAGTCTAGGCCACAGCATGAGACAGACAAACACCGTCACTTTAAACCTGACCTATGCTATGCATCACAGTGGGACCGGTTTTCCCAAGGCCATGTGACCCTGGCTGGGAAAATAGGGTTCCAATCGCTACAAACCTTCCAGATGGCGAAATTCAACCAAGACAAACTTTCAGAAAGCAAAAATGAGCAGCAGGAAAGCCAAGAAATGATAGTTGGGTGGTGGAGGGGCTGAGTGGCTAAGGGGGGATCCAAACATGTGTTAGGAGAGTCTGAGCAGTGGTCAGGAAGGTCACAGGGCATCTGTGGCCCATAGAAAGCAAGGATGCAACACAGGGCCATACAGGTGACAGGGAGCCCTGAGAAAGCAGGAAAAGAGAGAGCCAGGCACAGTGTCAACATCAGCCCTGGCAGAGCTGATCAAAATTGGGGTGCTTCTCCAGGGAACCCGGGAAAGCCGAAGCCTGGCTCGCTCTCAGCTTCCTTCCCTTTCTTTGCAAGCCTGCAGCAGCTAGGCCTGAGCCGATTGAACGAAGGCTTGTCACTGCTGTGACCCACTGTCCAGTCTGACATTCTCTTCTCCCCCCACACCCTTCCAGTGCAGGCACCATCAGGAGTACAACCCCTTCGACCAGGGCTTTGCCAAGAACTGGTATCTAGCAATCTGTGCACCACTGGGTCCCAAGTGAGTTGGGACACCAGACATCAGAATGGTGGACCCCAGGGTTAAGTGTCCTCTTATCCCAGGACCCAGACCTTGGACTATTCAACTCCTTTCCTCCACCCCCAGGGACCAGTGGGGACCTTTCTGCTGACTTTTGTCTCAAAGCACAGGATTGAGGGGGTGAGGGAACTGCAGCCAGAGGCCTAGCTCAGGGCAGGGCTGGCCCCTGGGATGTGTCACCAGGGTGAGAGGGAAAATGGGCTCTGGCTAAGTAAGGCATTGACTCCTTGTACCTGGCCTGTTGCTTCTTCAGTTACATGTCGGAAGCTGTCTGTCTGCAAAGACCGGTGGGGACAGAACGGATCCACGAGAAAACAAAGCACTCACCACTGTGTCCCAAACACCGTAGCCCAGGTTCTACCGGGCCCCAGCTCCAACCTCTGCGCGTGCCAGGGAAAGGACCCTCGGGGAGTGGCGAGGCTGCAGCTCTCCAGGAGATAAGAAGGCTGCCTGCATCTGTGAAGTCCCCAGGAGGTGGGGCTGGCCCTGAAGCTGGGGTGCTCAGAGTTTGGTGGACGAAAGGTTAAGTCTGGAGGAACCTTGAAAGGGGTTGGCTGTAGGATAGAAAGACCTCATCCCTCAACTTGGTTTGGCCCTGGGCCAGCCACTAGGTCTGAACAAGTTTCCTCAGCTGGGGACAGAGACTAGCCTACAGTTTATATTGTTTTGAAGAATGCTCCTTAATCAGGCGAAAATTTTACATGCAGTTCAGTGACATTGAACCCCCCCCCCAGACCCCTTGGCTCAAATAAGGAGAAGTTGGGGGTGGAGCTGGGGAAGTGGGAGGGAGCCTGCATGTTCTCACTCTGTGTTTAGGTCCAAATCCACCCATGGCTGAGCCTGCTGTTGGAGACACCCTAGATGAGGCTCACCCTGGTGTATACAGAACCAGGACCACCTAAACTTGAACCTTCAAGTTTGAATCCAAGTGGCCCACTTGGGCCCAGCTCCTGTTGTTCCATTGGTGGAAGCACTGACACCCACCCATCCTCATTAAATATTGATTGTTGGTTTCTGATAAGGGTGTCCGGCCTGTTGAAGGGATGAGAAGACAAAGATCTCCAGACATGGTTCCCAGAGACCCAAGTTCAGGGTTTATCACTGCCTGGTTCCATGACCTGGGGCAGGAAACTAAAGGTTCTCTCTTACGATGGACAGAAAGTATTAACTGTAGTCTTTCTGATAAGGGCTGGTGATGATGTGGAAGAACAAGGTTTCCATGCAGTACCTCTATCTGACTGAAGAGGGCGCACATTGACCGGGGAACGCACAAGACGCGCTCGGCCCTTTGCACTGTGGTGCAGGGCCTCTGTTGGGTTGGAAGGCCATCAGGCTAGGTGTGGGTACCTTTCCAGGGGCCAAGACCTGGGTAAACATGGGGTGCTTAGCCTCATGTTAAGCCTGCATCCGCATCACATTTTTGACATAACCCCATACTCCAACCTGGTATGATCCAAGATCCTGTGGTGTTTAGGCTCCTGGGGGCTTTTGAAGGAGCTCATTAAGCTCTGGCTTTATTAGTGGCCATGGTGTGCAGCCTTGTGTAGTACAGTCATCTCTGCAGCTCTTTAGACATTAAAGCCAAGCACAGGTTAGCTTTACTCCCTTATCAGCCCTGTTTCCAGCCCCCAGGCCTCAGTCCACTTGTCCCTAGAGGCCCAGGCCCCTTCCTGTAAAATCTGTCAAATTTATCTGCTCTGCTTCGGACCCACAGAGTTACTGGCTAGCTCATTTCTCAACACCAGGAGCTTCTTTAGAGAGGGCTTGGGGCTTTTCTCCAGTTTTACCCTTGCTCAACTTTTCTGGGTGGAGTTTTGGATATATGTCACTGGCAAACGAAAAGTCAGCCCAGGCCAGGTGTGGCGTCTCATGACTTTAATCCCAGCACTCAGCAGGCAGAGGCAGAAGAACTTCTGTGAGTTTGAGGCCCGCCTGACCTACAGAGTGAGTTCCAGGACAGCCAGGGTTGTATAGACTCAAAAAACAAAACAAAACAAAACAAAACAAAACAAAACAAAACAAAACAAAACCTCAGCCCAGCTTGACCCTTCCAGATGATTCTGAGGAGCACATTTTGGGTTATTTTGGGAGCACATTTAACTGTAGGGCTAGAGTAGTTCTGTGTTACATGGCAGCAAGGACAGGAATAGTATTTTTGAGCCACTGAGCCCAGCTGTGTGTCTACATCCGGGTGTGAATCTCCAGTGTGTGCAGAAGAGAACATCCCAACTTCAGGAAAATGGCAAGAATGGGTCAGTCGGGGAGCTTCCCCTTCCTGCAAAGGAGAGCTTCCCAGGTAACCTGGGCCTGGATCAGAGGAGTAGAGGAGTCCAGGTGCCTGAGCCAAGGCTTGGATTAAATCCTGCACGTTCCTGGCTTGGGAGGGGTACCTGCCCCACCGGAGGCTTCAGGAATACTGGCTGTCTTCAGCCCCACCTGGCCCGGGAATATATTTATTGGTCCCTAGCTCCAGGTTTGCAAGGGACCATCAGAGGCCCAGGCATGTAATCTTCCCTGACTCCTCAAGACATTTCAGTTACCCTGCCAAGACAAGGATGTAATCTTCTTCAGATTCTCAAGAGGCCCTGGCTGCTTCTTTAAAGATTTATTTATTATATATAAGTACACTGTAGCTGTCTTTAGACATACCAGAATAATGCATCAGATCCCATTACAGATGGTTGTGAGCCACCATGTGGTTGCTGGGATTTGAACTCTGGACCTCTGGAAGAGCAGTCAGTGCTCTTAACCACTGAGCCATCTCTCCAGGCCTCCCTGATTTCTTCAAAGGCACTCCTGCTCTGAGGTAAAGATCCTAGGTTTCTCTGTTCTTTCCAATTGAGAATTTCTACAGCTCTAGGAGGGGTCTAACCCACCCCTTCTTGGCCCTTTGCCCTTCCCTAGACCTCAGGCCAGGCTGGAAGGGCTTCAGTTGCTCTGCTCCCACCCCCTCTGCTCCTCCTTTTTGCAGAACTTGCCTTTGCTTCTCAGACTTACCCCACCCCGTCTTTGGCTGACAGATAAGGTGAGAGCTGTTATCGGAGCCCCAGGAGGGGGCCTGCTTCCCTATGCCCAGAAAGACCTACCACCCTCAGAGTAAGGGCCAAAGCCAAGAGTGACCATGTGCCAAGTTGTAGCTGGAGCCCCTTTGTGGGATCCCAGCCAGCTAGCTCCTGGAGCCAAAATTATCTCCAGAGTCATCCACATGGCCTTCTGGGAGGTCAAGACTTATAGGGTAGAACAAGCTTTGAGTGACTGACGGGCCCTTGCTGCCAACTAGTATGCTTGACAGAAGTCACTTTGCTCAGCCCAGCAATCCCCACGGAGTCATTTCCCTCACAGAGTCACAGGCTTTGTCCTTCATAGATGAGGATCAGGGTCAGACTCTTTGTCCTACAACCCACCACCATCAGTGTCGGACAGGGTTCTGGGGCTAGTGAGGGAAGTTGGCTGGCTAAGATAACCCCATGGCAGAAATAAATGGTAGCCAGCCTGGTGGTTCTGGTTCCTACTCTCAGCTGCTCCAGCAGGGGAGCCGGTGCAGTAGCTTCAGAGCTCAGCTCACTTGCCCCAGGCTCAGATAAGCCAGTGCATCAGCCCTCTGGGGAGCCGATAAGGAGGCTGCAGAAGCCTTCTCCATCCTGGGCCACCCGATAATGGTCCCTACTGCCTCTGGCTCACCCACCCTGCTCTGCCCTAACCACTCCACCCAAGCGGGGGGGGGGGGGGGGGGGCTGAAGTAGCTGAGGGTGGGGCAAGGCAGAAGAGACTGCTACAGAGTCCGTCAGGATCAGACTCCTCATACCTCACAGGGCAACAGGCTCCTTGCTGGTCACCCTCATGGGTACCTGGGTCTGGTGTCAGGCCCCTAGGAGACCTCCATCTGGAGAGTGTGTGTCTTTGGTTCTTAGCAAGCAGATGCAGCCCAAAGATGAAGCCCTGTTCCAGGAGACAAACCTTTATTACCCATTGCCCTACCCAGCCTGTGCTAAGTTGTTTGTGTAGTACTTCCTTTCATCTTCACATTGGCCCAGCTAAGTTGCTATTCTAGTTTTAGAGATGAGAGAAACGACATTCAGCAAAGCAGTCAATTCCCCTGGTCGTGCTACGTCAGGGAGCCAAAACCCTCCAGGCCCTTCCCCATGACACGTTCCTCGGCGGGAAGACTCTGGGCTTCTCTAGGAGGCAAGACGAGCAGATACAAGTCACAGCATTGTCACAGGCATTGGCCAGGCAGAGCCAGACTCCAGCACGAGGTGGACTTTGTATGACCTGCTTAGGACTTTGTAACGCCAGTTACAGTGATGGGCAGAATCCACGGCTGCCCTGTTTACAGTCAGATCTTTTGGGGGCTGAGCAGCGATGGGGGAAAGGTGTTGATTCAAGAGGAAGTTTGTTTTATAGAAAGTCAACCTCTGAGATGTCTCCCGGCCAAAGGGACTGGAGTGTAGACTCGGGTGTAAGAGCTGGGACTCCCCTGCGGAGTAGTAGCGTGGCCTTAGGACCATGGCTGTGCACGTCAGTTAGGTAATCAGCTTCTGCTTAGCTGCTGTGTTCACATCACCTCAGGCTGAAGGAAGTCAAAAGCCACTTGTTCCTGGCTCCTGTTTCTCTGTGTCCCAGCCTCCATCTTGGGCCTCGCCTCCTCTCACCTCTCCAGTCCCTCTTCCTTCCTCTTCCTCCCTTCCGTCCTCTTCCTGTCACATTCTTCCACCATGCTACCCTCTGGTTCTCCATCCCTTTGACTCTTCCCCACTCCCCTGGCTTTTCCTGGATGAAGACTTCCAGGAACACAAAGCCAATGGAGGACTTTCAAGTAAGAACGTCTCATTGTGATTCTTGGAAGCCGAAGGATCTGGGTCCAGCGCAGGAGGGCTGGAGGCAGCTTTGTACAGGGAGCCTTTGTCTGCTCTGCCCAGGGTGGTTGTGGAAGAGGAGGAGGAGGGGCAGGTGGTGGTGGAGGAGGAGGAGGAGGAGGAAGTAGTGGTGATGGTGATGGTGATGGTAGTAGTGTTGGTGGTGGTGGTGGTGGAGGAGGGGGAGGTGGTGGTGGAGGAGGAGGAGGAGGTAGTGGTGATGGTGATGGTAGTAGTGTTGGTGGTGGTGGTGGAAGAGGAGGAGGTGGTGGTGGAGGAGGGGGAGGTGGTGGTGGAGGAGGGGGAGGTGGTGGTGATGGTGATGGTAGTAGTGTTGGTGGTGGTGGAGGAGGAGGAGGTGGTGGTGGTGATGCTGATGGTAGTAGTGTTGGTGGTGGTGGTGGAGGAGGAGGTGGTGGTGGTGGAGGGACTTCTGCAGCCCAGCCAGACACCCATTGCTAACTGCTTTCTGACTGGGGCAGCTTTATTTTGCTATGGAAATGAGACAGTCCAAGCCGGTGGGGGCGGGGACCCTGTGGGCTATCTAACCACCTCCCTTACTCCTCAGGGAGAAGGAATCAGAGGATGAGGGTGGCAGGGTGGGGGGCTTCCCTTGGAGTCACACAGCTCACGAAAGGTCAGCCTCAGCTGTCTCCAGGTGTCTGTCTGCCTTGTGCCCTTTCCACGCCCTGTGCTAAGAAAGCTGAGCCAGGTCCTGGCCTGTAAAACAGGAAGGGCCTAGAGAACTTAACTGCTTGGCATCTGCGAGCAGGATCCCAGGGCTGACAGCAGGAGCTACAGTCACTTTGTTGTTCTGTGTCCCAGGCATCGGGCTAAATGCTCTCTTGCATTAGCTCATTTTACTCCCCAAGCAAGCGCATGAGGCACTGCTAGTACCTCTGTGGATGTGGCCCTGACAGTCCCCAGGCCTACAGGGACAGGACTCCTGCCCTGGCCTGGAATTTCTCCTTAAATTTTTTAAGTGTTGGAGCTCAAACCCAGATTTTCATGTATCCAAGGCAAACATCCGTCATTAAGGTACCATTTAAAAAGTTGAGAGCAGGGCCGAAGAGATGGCTCAGAGGTTAAGAGCACTGACTGCTCTTCCAAAAGTCCTGAGTTCAAATCCCAGCAACCACATAGTGGCTCACAACCATCTGTAATGAGATCTTCTGGTGTGTCTGAAGATAGCAACATTGTACTCATATAACTAAAATAAATAAATCTTTAAAAAAAGTTGAAGCCAGCTCATTCAGTTACTCGGACTGGTCTTGAACTGCCAGCCCAGTCAGGCCTTGAACCTGTGAGCTATACTGGGCAGAGAACTTTTTGCCTTGGGCAAAAATGGAGATATGCCTTCTTGGTCCCTTCCTAGCCAATGGAGCAAGATGCCGTGCAGACAGCAAGAGAGGGTCTCTGAGATGCTGGTTGGGAGCTGGTTCTCTGCTCCCTACAGTCTCTCAAAGTCACCCTTCCTCGCCTGCTAACAGGAAAGTAGAGTCTATGTCTGGTCTTGGATTCACTGTTGGATGTCTCTACATGGTGTGGACTCTGATGGGAACGAAAGTGGGATGGTTGCCAAGGCGACAGTGAGAGAATCTTAGTCAACTTGGTCTAGTATCCTCCCCCTGTGAAGGATCCTCCCCCCCTTTGCCCCCACCCCAGCCTACTCCATTGAATTGAGTTCACGGTTTCACGGTGCTGTATAAAAGCATTGTTCTTTTTTTCCATTTTTATTGGCATTATAAGCAGGTTCTAACTTTGAAACTTGCTCTTTAGCCCAGACAGACCTTGGATTTACAATCTTCCCGTCTTAGCCTCTTAAGTAGATCTGGGCCACCAGGCCAGGTTCCTGTAGTCTCATGTTTCTTTCTGTGCTCCCTCCTCCCCCTACCCTCACCCTTTGCCCTTTCGCACACTCTGGATTGAGACGACTTGGAACTAACCAAAGCTGTAGGTAGGCCACCTACATTAGCCACCTCATTAACTCCTAGGCACGAAGCCTAGATCACCTTTTTGTGGTGACCTTCTAAGTTCCCTTTCCTCCAGCCAAGTTATCTCCCAAGGGAAGGAGCTAGGCTTGGCCTTGGAGGGCACAGGCTTAGGCCCCTTAGAAGGCAGAGGTGGGCCCTTTGGCTGCAGGACAGTCTGGAGCCCCCCAATCCCCTGCTGCAGGGCCCCTGGGGTGAAAGCGTTCATGAGGCTGTGAGGTCGGTCTGTACCCAGTTCACTCTGACTATCCGCAGAGACTTGGGCTGTTGGCTTGGCTCAGAGATCAGGTTCTGGCTGCCTTGGGCACAATCCAGAGCAAAGAGGAAAGGAACCTTTTCCAAAGCAGAGACCAGAAGGAGGCACACAGAGGGCTCTTTGCTCTGGACCTGAAGCCTTTCAGGTCTGTTGTCTTTAAATATCCTGCTGCAGGAAAGAGAAGCCCAAATCCAGACATTCCTAAAACATTCAGGTGGCTTTAAAGAAGCAATTTGTTTGATTTTCACCCCACCCTGTTTCTGCTCACTGGGGTCTCGGAGACCTACTCCTGGAGCTTAGCTGGAAGGTCCACACCCACACAGCTGTTGTACGGATAGGGCCTGAGACCTTACCAGAGCTTGCTTTTTCTACTTTAGTCTGTTTTTGTTTTCTTTTGCTGTGCTGAAGATCAAACTCTTGGCCATGTGTGTCCTAGGCACACACTACCACCAAGCTTCATTCCCAGCCCAGGTTTTGTTTGGTTTGGTTTGAAGTCACTTTTCTTTGATCCCCAGCTGTAATGGCAATGGTTGACCACGCCCTTTTCCTGAAAAGTCTTCCCCTTGACCTCAGGGGTCAGATGCACAGTGACTTCTGACTCAGTGCTCCCGTGCTGTGCCTCACTACTGGCCATTAGACCTGAAGTCCCATCATGGGACGTGCCTGGGGGTCTACACCACTTCACTAGTCTTTACCCCAGAGGACTCTCCTCTTTGGCAGACACTTGAGCTTTTGTTTTCTATGTCAGAATGAACCTGGTAGAGATGGTGCACAAGAGGAGCAGAAGCCCAAGGCTAACCTAGATTCAGGAACAGCCACTGTGAAGGAGGAGCCATAATTAGTGTAAGGAAGAAGAAAAGTCCAGAACTCGTCCCAGAGCTGGTCTCGGCCAAGAGGGAATCAGGAATCTTTTAGCAGCTTTGCCTCCTTTCCTGTCTCAAGTCCCTGCTACAGGGGTTAGGACAGGTAGTCCAGGGAGAATAGGCACTGGGGGGGGGGGGGCAGCCATAGTGTTTTTGAACAAGCCTGATGACCTGAGTTCTATTCTTGGGAGTCACACTGGAAAAACAACCAACCCCCCACGTGAATCAGAGTACACCCATGATTCTAGGACCCTCCGGCCATGAGATGGGGTGGAGAGAAGACACTCCCAGAAGCTCTCGGCAGCTAGCATGGAGCAGGTAGCACAGAGGCAGAAGCGAGAGACTCTGACTCAGCAAGGTGGAGAGAGAACCAACTCCCCAAAGTTGTCCTGTGGGTGCCCTGTGGCATGTGTGCACCAGCACATACACACATCATACATGCAGACATACACAGACAGTCATACACTCACACACACACATACACAAACAGACATTCACACATACACTACATATACACAAATCACATATCCACATACACACACAGACAGACATATACTCACACAAATAGACACTTACATAGACACATGCACACATACACTGCACACATGCAAATCACACACACACACACCACATACACATAAATCACACAGATTCATACACACACACCACACACACAAATCAGACACACACACTCACACACACAAACCACACAGTCATACACACAAACACACACACGAATCACACATACATATACACACACACATCATATACACATTACACAGACATACACACACATACCACACACAAAAATCAGACACAGACACACACACTACCATACAAATCACATACATATACATATACATCACACAGACATACACAAACATACTACATAGACACACCACACAGACCTACACACACCACACACACACACACACAAACATACATTTACATATATACCATACACACACAAATTACACAGACACACACACCACACATACACAAATCACAGACACACACATTACATACATACATACCACACATACAAATCACACATACATACACACACATCACACACAAACATACACACTACACAGGCCCACACATACTTACACAAACATAATACATAAACACACCACATACACACCATGCAGACACATGACACATTCACACACACACCTACACACACACACACACACACACACACACACACACACACACACTATCTCTCTCACACACATTCACACTAAACAATAACAACAAGAGAAGTATATTGTCCGTTCAAGAAGAGATGTTAAAAAATAAAATAAGAACAAAAGCAAAAAAACAACCTGGGGCTGAAGTGGGCCCATGGTGTGTCCAGGAGGCAAGAACAAAGTAAAGTTTTAAAAAGAATGCACTTGTTTATAGTATAATTAAGTGCTATTGTAAGATTACAGGTGCAGAGCTCCCAGAAACAGCTCAGTGGTTAAGAGCACTGGCTGCTCTTGCAGGAGACCTGGGTTTGGTTCCCAGCAACCACATGATGGCTCACAACCATCTGTAACTCAGTTTCCAAAGGTCAGATGGTCTCTCCTGATCTCTGCAGGAAGCAGGCACTCCTGTGGTGCTCAAATACACACACACACAGATAGTCATATACACAAAAAAATAAATCTTTTAAATAAAAAATACATGCTTATTTTTAAAAGACCGGAGGGGACTGGAGAGATGGCTCAGCAGTTAAGAGCACTGGCTGCTCTTCCAGAGGACCAGGTTCAATTCCCAGCACCCACATGGCAACTCACAAGTGTCGGTAACTCCAGTTCCAGGGGATCTGACCCCCTCTCACAAGCAGGAAGAACACAAACGTACACTAAATAAGAAAAGAAAATCATTTTAGAGACTGGAGGCAAATTGATCAAATATGGTGACTGAGTGGGTGTTTCCCGCAGAGGAGATTGATTCTAGCTGTGGACAGGGTGTCGGGTTAGCTCTCCCTCTGCCTCGCTGGGTAACTATGAAGACATTTCTCCTTTCATGCACAGAAGCAGCTCTGGCGCTTTTCAGCTCAGCTATTACCTGGGACTAATCAGGACCAGATGCGTATGGGCAGTTTTATTGGCACAGCTGTTGCTGCCCACCCCTGTGTGGGGCCCAGCCACCCAAGCCCTCAACCCAGCCTGGGCCCCTCTCCCAACCCGGGAGGAAGCACCTCCCACCCTCCCTCCCCTCAGCTGTGGGCTCCGATCTCAAATTAGAATTAGGCCTCTTTTCTCTGCCTGGGTCTGAATCATGAAAAGCCTCCTACACCGCCTACACTGTCAGCTGCAACCTCAGGAACAAAGAGGAGGCTTCAGGCAGAGCGGTTGCCTGGATAGCCTTCAATAGGGAAAGGAGGGAACCAATAGGCTCGTAGAATGGCGGGAGACAGCTCATGTGTGCTGGGGTCTCTTCTTATACCAGGTCCCCACAGCTCCCTGGGTAGGCGACAATGATCGCCTGTGTCACAAGGGGGTTGTAGCAAGGGAGGCTCGGTCTTCAGTGGAACCCTGGCTCAGGGTGGAGTGGCTTCCTTCGCCTTGCCTCAGAGTGGGTTGGGCCAGGCTCTCCTTTGGGCTGAGGCTCAGGGACTGCCAGCTGCCAATCACAGCTGCATCTTAATCCCATCCCTGTCCACACTAGAGAGCGACAGTGTACTCACATACACAAAATAAAGAAAGAAAGAAAGCAGGAGTTAACCTATTTCGGATTGAATCCATGGGAAACCTGCTACTCCCCTGAGGGAAATTCACCAGCAGAATTGATTTTCTTTGATCTCAGGCCTCCATCCTGCCTAGTCCCCATGCCCTCCTCCTTAGACACCTGCAGATCCAGACCCTTCTGTGATCTTTCAGTGCATGACTGTAACTCGGGTTCTTGGGTGAAGTGACCCCCTTAGCGGATAGGACATAAAGCACACTGTTGTCCCCTGTCCCCTCTCTCTGCCCAGTCCCCAGCCACCTGCTGCTGCTTCCTTCTTGGTCAACCGTTTCCTCAGCTTCCATTAACTTCTGCCCACTTTATATTTTCTTAAAGTACAAGATATTATGTCCGTTCTTCCATCCAACTTCAGTTTGCTAGTCACACAGTCAAGATAAACATAAATCCTTTTTTCTTTTGTTGTTGCTTTTGTTTTATTTTGGTTTTGGTTGTCTTAAGACAGGGTTTCTCTCTGTAGCCCTGGCAGTCCTAGCTCCCTCTGGGGAGTGGACTAGTCTTAAACTCACAGAGATTCCCCCTGCCTTTGCCTCCCAAGCCTGATTTATAGAGAGTCCAGGACAGCCAGGGTTGTTACACAGAGAAACTCTGTCTCAAAAAAAAAAAAAAAAAAAAAAAAAAAAGAATATTCAAATTATATTAGGTAGCCTTTTAAATCTCTCTCTCTCTCTCTCTCTCTCTCTCTTCCTTCCTTCCTTCCTTTCGGGACACAGTTTCATTTTTGATGACCTGGAACTGACAGAAATCCTCCTGTCTAAGCCCCCAACACAGGTTGACATTGTAAGTGTGAGCCACTATCCCCGGCTTTCGTAACTTTCTTACTGGCTGTGAGAATGAGGTAAGGTGTGGGAAGCACTGTTGTATAACAGATTCATCCCTCCAGTCTTAGTCTCCTCAGTGGACTAGGGGACCAGTTACACCCCAGCCTGGCCTTATCCTAGGCGACCATGGGCAAGTGTGTCCTGTGCTCTATAGTGAACGGATTGTTCCATGTGGGCCTTGTCGTATCTCGTAATTGATATGGTTCTGAAGAGGGACTCCTGCCCCCATCCCATATCCTCAATCCTCAAACCTAACAGAACCAGGCCTGCCTGTGCACACTGCGCTAGGACCCTGAGCAGGGAAGCAAATTTCAGGTGTACACTGGCAGATGTGTGCCACCTAGAAGTGACATCCTACCCCCAGGATGAGTTAAAGTCACAATACCGTTGTCCTTCAGTCTCTGTCTCTCAGACTCTAAGGGCAGGATTGTAACATCCCCATGACTCCCCCTCCCCCACAGCCTGCAAGCTTCAGCACAAAGTCAAGTGGCTCCTGAGGGCCTTTCAAAGTGCACAGTGACAGCCCGGCAGGTCCTTCCCCAGGGACCTCATATTTCCATTGTTGAGTGTTTATCAGGGTAAATGTTAAAAATGAATGTTGATGGTTCAAAAGAAGCTTGACCTCACCTTGGGGTGAAGGATTTGGAAACTGTTTTCTTTTTTTTAGATTATGCTTGTGGTGTGTGTGTGTGTGTGTGTGTGTGTGTGTGTGTGTATGTGTGTGTATTTGTGTATGTGTGTATGAGTTGTGTGCATGCATGTGTTGTGCTTTGTGTATTTTGTGGTGTTATTTGTGTGTATCCTGCGTGTGTGTTTGTTTATTATTTTTTGAAACAGTGTTTCACTGAGCTTGCTGGTTGGGTCGCCTAGCTGACTAGCAGGCCTCGTGGAATCTTCTCTGCCCTCCCCAGTACTAGGTTGTGGAGACACACCACTGCACTCAGCTTTTACAGAGTTCTGGAAATCCAAACTCAGGTCCTCACATCCATGTAGCAAGCATTTTACCCACTGAGCCATCTCCCCAGCCCAGCACACAGGTTTTGTTGCTGTTGTTGTTGTTGTTTTGTTTTTGACATATTGCTTAAAAGTGGCTAGAGAGGTTGCCCGCGTTCATCGGCTTGCACTCGGACTACGCTCTTCACATGGTTATTACTTTCTACAAAGTGAGATGATCTCAAGTTGATTTATACAAAAACGCCCAGGGAGGTGGCGGTGCCCGTGATACCCTGGCGTAAGATCTTCAACAGAAACTTGCGCTCCCTCCCACACAACGGCCCTAGAGGACAGGTGTTCTGTCACATAGAACTTTAAAGGGACCCAGACCTGAATGCCTAAGGTCACTGTCTTCGCTGCTGGCAGTCACCCAGGCAGGAGGATGGGTCTGAAGAATAATGTCTGCCAACCAACTGCTGTCCCTGGCCCAGCAGTCCGGCCCTCCTCTCTGAGGTGTGCTGTGCGGAGACTTACGCCCGCCCGACCTCTGAAAACGTTCGCAGCTTTGGCTCGCTGACTTCTGACTGGATGATGGGTGCGTGGGTCTCCTGCGTGGGTCTCCCAGGCAGGGCTGACACTAGTCTGCTGACAGGTAAGAATTTGAGCCAGAGGAAAGCTATGAACGTGAGAGGTTCATCACACGGTCTTCACACAAGCCCTGGCACCTTGAATTGTGGAGAGCCAGCACTCTTTCCTGCTGGAGCAGCCAGCCTTCTAGATCCTTCTTCCAGGGGCCTCTTTAGAATCCCTTAGGGGTGTCTTCCTCACCTTTGGCATGCTTTGCCACTTATCTGCTCCGCTGCCCCCTCTAAGGTCACCCTTAAAGTTTAGTAGGGGCTTCCAGGCTGGGCGTGAGAGGTGAACAGTGGTTCAGAGAGAGCTAACAAGGGCCAGTGATGGCGGCGCAGATCTGTCATCCCAGCACGGACAAATGGTGAAAGCAGCAGGAATCGGGACTTCAAGACCAGATTCAGCTACATAGGAAGTTCGAGGCCAGCCTAGGCTACCTTCCCCAAAGTCACCTCCCGGGAAGAGAACCGACAGGTCGTAAGCAAGATCTGTGCTCGGTTTGTATTTCATTCGCAAACGTAAAACAGGAATGAAAGAAGGAAGTTAGGACCACCCAGACCAGGATGAGGCCAAGCGGAGGACCGGTTTGGGCGTGGGGGACGAGAGGAAGTCCTGTTGAGCATGAAGGGGAAACAGTGAAGCCAGCCCTCTGGCCCAGCCAGGCAGCCACAGGAGGGGGTACACTAATAAATTCACGGCAGAGGATGAAGGCGGGGGGAAGGCAGGGCTGCTCTCTCGTGGGTTCGCCAGGGTGGGTCCGCCAAGGCACAGCAGCTGCGCTTGTGGTTGGCTGGGGGTGAGAGGCGATTTCTGATACCCATTAAGAGAAACCTCAAAAAACGTTCAGTTCCAAGAACTGTATTTCAGAGATTAGCCCACTCTCTTTTTATTGCCTTAAACACACACACACACACACACACACACACACACACACCCTAAGCAAAGCTTTTCTTAAATCCCCTTTGTATTCTTTTTAGAGCTTTAGGTAAGACAGTGGGCGAAGCGCTGTATGGAAGTCCCCCGCCTCTGCTTCGCGGAGGGACTGAGACTTCTGGAGTCGCTCAGTGTCAGTCACCTTATCTCCGAGTTATAGCTTCAGAAACAGAGGCCCCAGACCAACTTGAGGCCAAGTGGCAACCGGTGGCAGCTAAGGTAGACTGTCAAGCTCAAGACTACTGCTTTTTATGGAAGCTCTGTCACACACAGCAGCGCACACACAAGCCCTTTAACGGTTACTGTTGCTGATCACGAAAATCTCTGAACTTAACCAAATTACTATTGTTTTCAAATGAATGCTTTTGTATTTCTTATTACAAAAGTTGGACATGTTTTAGTTTTTGTTGTTTTGGGTTTTTTTTTTTTTTTTTTGCTGTTGTTGTTTTAAAAGCTAATGGTTTATGATGTCGCCCAAACTAGCTTCAAACTCCTGGGTTCAAATAATCCTCCTGCCTCAGCTTCATGAGGGACTACAGAATATACTGCTTTGCCCAGCTATGCTTTGAAAAAAAATTTAGACTGTCAAAAAGCAAAAGAGGAAAATTAAAAGCGTTCATAATCTGTGATCAGAATTGAACCCTGTGGATATTTTAGAACTGAACACTGCCCCCTCCTCTTCATTTCTTCCTTCTCCCTCCTCCTTGAAGCTTTAATCAGACAGGGTTTTACTATGTTCCCTAGCCTGACCTCAACATCATGATCCTCCTGCCCCAGTACCCGGTACTAGGATTCCAAGCATGTGCCATTACTCTAGAGGCTGCCTGTCTTCTTTCCATAGGCATTCCCCCAAAACTGCTGCCTGCTCTGGCTTCTTCTTGTTGTTTTGTTTTCTAGTTGCAGTTAAGACAGTTAAGAATAAGTTTCTATTTGTCTTGTGTAGGTTACAGTTTCTGTTTGTAGTTAAAGAATACATTTCTATTTGTCTTGTGTTAAGTCCTTACCCTAGTTAAGGTTTCTATTTGTAGTTTAAAAACAAGTTCCTGTTTCTTAGTCTGATGTAAACGGTAAAACATGTTTTTTCAGTTTACACTAAACTTGGGAGTCTACTCACACGATGCATTTTTACCCTGTTCCTTCCCTTCCCTTGTATCTTTCTAAAACGTATAACAGCAGACTCTCTCACCCCTATCTGTCCACTAAAAAGGACTTCTAGAGGCCAGCAGAAACTGCTCTCTCAAATTCTGATTTTGGGTGAGGTAGCCAGCCAGCCAGTCCCAGAAAAATCCTAAAATACAACTTTCATTGGACAGTCACAAATTTTCTTTTTTCTCCTCACGATTCTTATGTTTAACACTCTGACTTCTGTGCGTGAGGTGGGCGTGTGCCACCTCCTCAGAGCGCATGCCATGCACAGGTGCATAATATTAAAAGAAAGAAAGAAAGAAAGAAAGAAAGAAAGAAAGAAAGAAAGAAAGAACAGGTGGTACAATCCTTTACGTCCAACTCTTGGGAGACCGGAGCAGGCAGATCTCTGTGAGTTTGAAGCCACCCTAGTCAACCGTATAACCAGGGCTGCACAGAGAAATCGTGTCTCGAAAACCAAAAAGGGTGGGGAAGAGATTGAAAGTCTCCTCTGCCCTCTGTAGGCATTCAACACACACACATGTGCACACTACATATAGTCTCCGTGTTAGCATTCTGTCTAAGTTCCACCCCACAGTTACCTGGCAACAGCCAGGTATTCCTGACCCAATAAAAGGGGCTGCTTCCCTCCTCTTGCTCTCTTACCCTCTCCCCACTTTGTCCCTTCTCTCCCCATTCCCCTCCCCCCTCTCCACGTGCTCATGGCGGCCTCTACTTCTCTACTTTCTCTCTCTCTCTGCCTTTCTCTGCCCCTACTACCCTCTTAACTCCCCTCCCCATGCCCTGAATAAACTCTATTCTATACTATACCATCCTGTGGCTGGTCCCTCAGGGGGAAGGGATGCTTCAGCAAGCACCCCCTTCTCCCACCTCACCCCACCCCCATAGAACATATTCCTCCTCTCTTTATCTTTTTATAAACTCATTACTACAATGCATGTGAGCACACACACAATGATGAAAAAAATACATTAAAAAATTGTCCAATTTGAATTTTAAAGTCAATTTTGGTATTCTATGTACACACCTATTAAAACCACCTCTACAATCAAGATCCTGAGCAGGCCTGTCTGCCTCTTCTAAGCTTTTCTGCAAGTTCCTTTGGCCCCCTTGGCCTGCCCTGAACCTCTCCCAGTGACTTATAGCCGGGATACCAGGCCAGGATAGCAGGCGCCCAGCCAAGGCTTGCCTAAGCTCTGTCTCCTAGCCAGAGAATGCTTCAAGGAGCTTGAAGGATTCCTCCAGAAGGTGTCTCAGGACCCTCTGTAGCTTCTGTTCAATTTTGCTATGAACACTTAACTGCAGAGGTGGAGGAAGAGGAAAGTATTTAAGAAGAGGAGCTTGTGTTCATAAAAGGACATCATAAATGTACCAAAAAAGGCATGTATAAGGACAATTTTGACACACGTGCAAAGCTTGTGAAAAGATGACGTCCCGGGTTTCGGCAACAATGTTAGGGGAAGGATGAAGAGAGTGAGGGACATATGGCACCTGGAGGTGCGGCAAGGCCTGGGGGCAAGGGAGATGCCTCTGGGGGGCCCATGTTGACAATCCCTTCCCCCCCCCCCCCCGCCCCGAGGGACCAGCCACACAACAGTATAGTAGAGAATAGAGTTTGTTCAGGTCATGGGAGAGTTAAGAGGGTGGTAGAGACAGAGAGAGAGAGAGAGAGAGAGAGAGAGAGAGAGAGAGAGAGAGGAGAGAGAGAGGAATAGACAAGTAGAGGCCAGCCGTGAGCATGTGGAGGGAGGGGGGAAAGGGAAGGGGAAGAGGAGGGATAGGGGTGGGAGAGCAAGAGAGCCTGGAGGCAAGAGAGAGAGGAGGGGGCAAGCAGCCTCTTTTATAGAGTCAGGTCACTGGGGCGGAGCATACCTGGCTACTGCCGGGTAATTGAGGGGTGGGGTTTACCTGGCTGTTGCTAGATAACTGAGGGGTGGGGTTTACAGAATCCCAACAAAGCTTATATAAAGAATGCTGGAAAGATAAGGAAAAGGAGAGGAAGAGTGAGTGGGTGTCTTGTGTAAACAGAGCAGGTGTGGCCAGGAAACACACAAGGACACTCTACTTTATTAGACACCAGCAAAGTATACATGGATGCCACTAGCCAGATAGGCAAACGTAAAAGGAGGATTTAAGCCAGTATTCCGTGCAGGGCAGAGGGGACACTCACTGCCTGTAGCAGCTGCCAGCCCCACTCCCTAGGGAGAGCCAGTAAATCGTCCTGCGGAGTGTATTGCCTGCTGCTCCTACCCACTTAGGACTCATGTTTGCTCTCTTTACCCCAGAGGTACTGGAGCTCCTGGGGTATTAAGAGGACAAGAGACAGGACGACTCTTTTCCCCACGAGAACAAAGAACCCCAAGCAACCGTGGCTGAGGCAGCCGACCAGCCTGGAGTTCACAGATATGAATAATTTAAAAACCTCTGAAATCAAGCCATGTAACTTTTCAAGGTCAAATGGATAAGTCCTGGTGTATCCTAATGGGATCTGGCATGGAAAATGAATCAGCTCCGCTTCACTAACAAGCCTGAAACTTCAGGGGCAGAGCAGTACTGAATGGGGCTCGATAATGCGTTACAACAGCGCAGTGCCCATGGACTGCCTACCCGAGTGTTTTGGAGGCTGGGAGCCAAGCCACAGGGCCAGCAGAGCCACCTAGGGAGGCCCTGGGGGAGGGTGTGGCTTCTGGCAGCCCCAAGGTAAACTTCAGAAAAAGGCCATATTTCCTGCTTTGGTAAGGACTCCAGTCATGTTGGATTAGGGCCCATCGAATGACCTTGTTTCAACTTTTGTGCCTCGGCAGAGACCCTGTCTCCAAATGAGGTCACATTCAGAAGTACCGGGGTTACGACTCCTAATGCACCCGTTTGAAGGGACGCAGTTCAGTTTGTGATAATAACGACAAATATGGCAGCACTAACAAAATGTTGGAGACCTTTAGATATGAGTCCAGGAAAATGTAAGGGAATGAAAAAGGCTAAATTTGGGAATAGTGGTTACCTGTGAGTGCCAGTGGGGGATGGGTGGGGCCGTAACATGCCTGATAGTCTCTCATTTATCAAGTATTTTTTTAGCTTGGGATTCAGTCACAGGGCTAAGCCATACTCTACCACTGTGCTATACTACCAGACCTATTCTTCTGTTTCTTGGGCAGGCAATGGGTTTATTTTAATATTCTTTATGAGTGTTATTTCTTATATGGGTATGTATGTACATATCCTATGGATGTGTGTACAGCTGTGCATGTAGTTGTGTGTGCATGTATGCCCATGCGGAGGCCAGAGGTCTATGTCAAGTGGCATCCTTGGCTCCTCTCCACCTTATTGTTTTAAGCAGGGTCTCTGACTGAACCTGGAACTCACTCACTAGTCAGTCAATCAACCCCAGAAATTGGTTGTCTCCCCTCTTCCCAAGCACTGGGGTTACAGATCAACTGGACATTGTTTTTATGTGGGTGCTGGGGATCTGAAGTCAGGTCCCCACGTTTGCACAACAGAAAGGCTACCAGCTGTGGTGGTTGAATAGGTGTGACCTCCATAGGTTCGTGTATTTGAATGCTTGGCCCATAGGGAGTGGCACTATGAGGAAGCGTGGACTTGTTAGAGAACGCGTGCCATTGTAGAGGCGGGCTGTGAGGTCTCAAGCTATGCCCAGTGTAGCACACAGTCTTCTCCAGCCTGCAGACCAGCTCTGTGTCTGGATCTCCCTGCAGGCTGCCATGTTCCCACCATGACCATAATGGACTGAACCGTTGCCCTCTGTAAGAGTCTCAGTTAAATGTTTTTCTTTATAAAAGTTGCTTTGGTGTCTTTTCACAGAAAGAAATCTCCAAGACACCAACTGAGCTACCTTCCCGGTCCTGTATACATTTATTTTCTTTTGTGGTGGTGGTGGTGGGGTCTCATGTAGCACAGGCTGGTCCCCAACCCCCTCTATACCAAGATGACCTCCCTCTGAGTGCTGGGAGGAGAAGCGCAGGCTTATGTGCTCTGCTCTTGTTATTTTTATTTAAGAGGCAATTTATTTATTTATTTATTTATTTATTTATTTATTTATTTATGGTTTTTCTTTTCTCCCCCCCCCAAACACACACACACACACATTAACTCATTTAAAAAACACTTTATTTATTTATTTACTTATTTATTTATTTAATGTGTGTCCCTGTCTTCAGACACTCCAGAAGATGACATCAGATCTCATTACTGATGGTTGTGAGCCACCATGTGGTTGCTGGGAATTGAACTCAGGACCTTTGGAAGAGCAGTCAGTGTTCTTAACCACTGAACCATCTCTGCAGCCCTATTTGTGGTTTTTCAAGACAGGGTTTCCTATTTATTGATTGATTTTTTTTTTTTTTTTTTAAAAAGACAAAACAAGGGTTTCATTGTGTAGCCCTGGCTGTCTTGGAAATCTCTCTGTAGACCAGGCTGGCCTTAAACTCAGAGATCCTGCCTGTCTCTGTTCCCCGGTGCTTTGACTAAACTCATTTGCCAGCACATCTGGCTTTAAGAGACAATTTGTAATAAGTGCTAACTTTCAAAAAGAAACATAAAAAGATTGAGGTAGGTATAGATAGCGTGTTTGAATTTGTTATTTGGGGAGGGAAGGAAGGAGAAAAGTCAGAGGGAGGTGAGGGAGGTCTTCCTGTGAAAACCGCCGAAAAGTTACTGGCTCACCCTGGTTCACCCAGGTTATAGGAATCACTTCGAACCCATGGGCCCAACCCCACCACACCATCTCCTCCCCCACACAGCTGCTGCTTCTTTCCTGAAGTTATCATCTGGGTCCTTGGATGCTGGTCATCAGGCTGCACACAGTAGGTGCTTAGTGAAGACAGGCTCTCCTTTCTGCCCCGCTTCCTCCTCCATTGCTTTCACACATTAGGTCTGAGTTCCATTCGTTTCTCTGGCTGAGTGCAGGCCTCCAGGGTACTCACAGTCTGCTGGGCTGAGTCCTGAGTTTCTGAGCTGACCCTAGGAGAGAAGCCAGAGCTGTCATCCTAGAGAGATTGTCACTGGCTCCCTGTGTGCCAGGACCAATGGTGTAGTTGTCATTGAGTCTGTGTCCAGATATATCCCCAACTGACCCCACAGCCACAGCTGTTCTGGAAGCTGGCATTGGGTACAGTGAATTGGAGAATTTGTGACCCCAGCTCATCAGTCCAGAGGGTGATGGGCCAAGTTTGGTTTCTGCACTACCTGTCCATCAAGATAAAGGATACCCAAGATAAAGGCACACGCCATTCCTACTCTGAGTTCTTATTCTCTGGCTTCAGGGAGTGTGGTGTTGCGGGAAGCAACCTGCAAGTCTCTTCCCGTAACAGAGAGTCTGAGCCACCCCCCGCCCGCAAAATTTCCTTGAGTCTAGAAAGCAAACTAGTGAAAACACAGATTCCTGGTTTACTTTGCTTAAACTGTGAGTTTTTAGCTCGCCAGCACCTGCAGGAGTCAAAAATAGACAAAGTCAGGGAAAAGAAAACCTGGGGCCTTCCAAACCCCTTGAAGGAACTGAGTGCCGGGTGACATGTGGTTCTGAAGGTAGAACCAAACCGTTGGGGTAGCATGCAGAGACACAACTGGTCTCCGGTGAGTCTGAAACAGTCTAAGGAAATTATATAGATATAATTTCGTATGACATGGGATGTGTATGGTGTTAAAAAAATTCAAGAAAATTTAATCAACCTAAATGTTCAGAAGTCGAAGCATGCCTTACTATGGTGTGCATTTGATCAATGACCATGAAGCCATTAAGATCATATTAGTCCGGTGTGGGACCCATGTCCGTAGCCCCAGACTTGGGAGTTTGACACAAGAACAAAGGAATTTGGAATCAGCCCGAGCTATAGAGGGAGACGTTGTCTTGAAAAACAAAATCTCATTGCTAGAAGGTGGTGGCCCATGTCTTTAATCTGGTTGGAGGCAGAGGTGGACCTCTGAGTTTAGGACCAGCCTGCTCTACAGAGTGAGTTCCAAGACAGCCAGGGCTACACAGAGAAACCTTGTCTCAAGGAACAAAACAAAACAAAAGTCACATTGTAGGATTTGGGGAGTACTTATAACAATGCCAAAGTAGCATATACAGTTGTATCTTTTGTTGTTGTTTTTTGTGTTAGGGTCTAAGGATGTGACTTTGGCTTGCCTGAAACCAGATATGTAGAGCAGGCTAACCTCAAACTCATAGATATACTCCTGCCTCTCTCTCCCCAAAGCTCAGATTAAAGGCATATTCCATGAGACTCTGTGGCTCTACTAACATAAATTATAGATAAATCAACAGACAGATGCATATTTATGTTTGGTGTATAGAAAGAAATATGTTGTTAGCATTTGCCCCTAAGCAGTGGGCTTATAGGTGATTTTTGTCTGAGGTTTTATAACTGAAGAGATATATTATTACATCTTCGTCTCTTTAAACTTTTCAAGACATTCAAGATTTAAATATCCACATGCACAGTTTCTCACTGTGTAGCCCAATTTGGCCTGGAACTTACATTGATCTCCTTGCTACCATGCCCAGTGACATTCAAGATTTTAAATAAATACACACACACACACACACACACACACATACACACACACACACACACACATTACATTCAGAAGCAGAACTGTTGGACCGTGAGGTTATTCTACTTCTAGATCTCTTTCTCTTTCTGTCTGTCTGTCCGTCTCTGTCTCTCTTTGTCTGTCTGTCTCTCTGTGTCTCTCCCTGTCTGTCTGTATCTGTCTCTGTCTTGCTGTGTCTCTGTGTGCGTGTCTCTCTCCGTCTGTTTCCCCCTTCCCTCTCCCTCCTTCCCTCGTTTGGTGGTTTGGAGGGTAATACGCCAAGCACAGCACAGACCCCGCACTGTAGCCCAGGCGTTGTGTTCTTGTGTAACCCCCACACCACACTGCATTTGAAAATGTGGTAAGAGCAATGCACGGTGCGCTTATGACTTCTGAACGCTGCATCCCGGTTTCTGGGCTTGGTGTCAAGTGATGGCACACACAAATCTCTAGTGTTCAGGAAGTGGAGTCAAGAGCACCAGGAGTTCAAGGTCATCCTAAGCTTCATAGTGAGTTCAAGGCCAGCCTGATCTATCATTGTCTAGAACAAGCAGACAAACAACACACAGAAATAGGGGTCTCTGGTCAAACCGGGAGGTTCTATTATTTGGGATTGTTCCTTTTATTTATTTATTTATTTCATTTATTTAATGTACACTCTCTTCAGACACACCAGAAGAGGGCATGAAATTCCATTACAGATGGTTGTGAGCCACCATGTGGTTGCTGGGAATTGAACTCAGGTCCTCTGGAAGAGCAGTCAGTGCTCTTAACCGCTGAGCCATCTCTCCAGCCCTCCTATTCCTTTTCTATCTTCTGAACCTGCCCGCAGTGGGGTTCATTGTCAATATCCCTGTTTCTAAAAGCTGGTCATTCTGATTTCTGGAATCCTACAGTCATCCTGCCCAGACTTTCACCAGACAACACCCTGCTGGGCTCTCACATATCTTCTAGGGTGGAAGAAAGATGTGGCAGCAGCCTGGAGAAGGCCTGCTGGACCATCTTCTATGGGGTCTTCTCTCTTTGTACCTCTCAGAGGGAAGCACTCCCAGGACCTGGGGACCAGTGAATGGTGGTGCCCAGACCAGCATATGACCTGTATAATTACAGGCACTATGCTTAGAATTTAATGCTCTGGTGTCTTTGAAATTCTTGATAATCTGGGGGAGGTTAAACTGGCCTTGAACTCTCTGTTACCTGGGCTGACATAGAACTAACAATTTTCTTGCTTTAGCCTCATGGGTGCTGGGTTTATGCAAGTGTGCCGCATGCTTGTGCATTGGTGTTCACCTATATACGGCTGATGTAAATTGGTGTTGCCAAATCCTCTGGGTCTGGAGTTACAAATAATTGAAGCTGTCATGTGGATGCTGGGAATTGAACCTGGTTTCTCTGGAAGAGCAGTCAGTGCTCTTAACCACCGAGCTATCACTCTAGTCCCATCTTTTTATAAAAGGGTCAGACACAGTAGTGAATAGGTTTGATCCTAGCACTAGGGAGGCATAGGCAGGCCTTGAGTTGGAAGGTAGCCTGTTCTACATAGTGAGTTCTAGGTAAGTTAGGGCTACATAGTGAAACCCTGTAAAAAAAAAAGGGGGGGGGGGAAGGAAGGAAGCCAAGAAGGAAGCCCAGAGCTCGGTGTAGATACACAGCTTACACAGGCTCTGGGTCTGCTGCTTGACACCACAAAAATGAATGAATGAAGAAAATGATTCTTGCCTCTGGACCTCTCCTTTCTTGCTTCTCGAGGTGATCTTTCCTTCTCACACTCACTCCCACCACGGTCCTATTTGCCATGTTGTAATGGAGGCAAAGGGTTTTTACCAAAGCTGAGGAGAATCTAGCACTATACTCCTGAATCTCTGGAATCTTGAGCTAAGTAAACCCCTTGTCTTTATAAAGTTCCTAGCCTCAGCTATTCTGTCATAGCAACTAAAAACCTAATAATGTGTGTTTCTTCATACTTCTTTCCATTCACCTTGTCTTAGCTATTTGTATATCCTTGACTTTGGAATGGCTTATCTCTTTATCGCCCCCCCCCCCCCGTCTCATTCTGCAGACACTGCTCTAGTATGAAGCCAAACACACAGACTCTGTCACTTGGTCCATGAGCTACACGCTTAAACGCTTTTTAAAAATGAAATATATATTAGAGAGGCTGAAGAGATGGCTCAGTGTAAGAGGGCTCAAGTTTGATTCCCAGGATCATGCTGAGAAGCTCACAACTGCCTGTAACTTCAGCCCCAGGGGATCTGACACTCTCTTCTGGTCTCTGCTGCATGCACACACATGGTATACATTCACACAGACATACAAAAACAATAATAGTTAGCATTTTGTCTAAGCTCCACCCCACAGCTACCAGGCAATAGCTAGGTATGCTCCACCCCACAGTTTAGCCGGGTATGACACGGTTTAGACACTATAAAAGGGGCTGTTTGCCTCCTCCTTTCCCTCCTGTTCTCTTACCTCTTCCCTCAAAAGATGTTGGAGGGAGTGTTTACAAAACACTAAGATCTTAGTGTTGGGAGGTTAGAAGGGAGGCAGAGGTATAGGAACGCAATAAAATATCTAAAAACAAAACATGGTAACACAAAGTGATCAAGTCCACCCGTCACCCAGAAGCAGAAGAAGTTCTGTCTGTGTTAAAATAACTGGCTTTAGCACCTACAGTCAGGTTTTCTGTTGTTCACAACCCCACTCATCCCCAGTGGCAAGCTCTTCTCCTTTCCCTCTACAGTGGGGGTTGGATGCCTTAGGCCCTGCGGAGACCCACCTTCTCTCCTGCCCTCACTTAGACCGTGTATTTTCTTCTATTTTTTTTTCTTTCGGTTTCGTCCTCTATACTCACCTCAACTTCCCATTTCCTTTGCTCAGTTCCCTCCTTCCACCCACGCACATGACCCGGTGACCGTCCCGATGTCAATAGGTAGCACACAGATACCCCAGGCACACACTGGAAACACTGCCCAAGATACTCATCCGATGCATAAAAGGTACCCGTGGCCTTGCTAGGGTGGAGACGTGGCACTCTGCTGGGAAGATGAGAACAGTTGGTACCATTGTCTCCTTCCTTAAGAGTTCATCTAGTTGTGCACAGTAGTGAATAGGTTTGATCCTAGCACTAGGGAGGATCACTACAATCACTTAGCTAAAGGACCACAACTCAAGAAGGCCAATTCAAGATGGGAGGGATAATTATCCCCTTAATGCGACGGTGTGCTTTCCTTCCTGGACGCCCCACCCTCAATACAGTTGGGTTATGGAGCCTTTGCCAGGGCTTGGTTAAGTTGGCCCACTTTTTTAAATAACTAAAAAAAGTGTAACTTTTCTATTATTCTTCTATCTACCCCCCCACCCCCGGCCCCGCCCCTGAAACAAAACAAAATAACCCTTCCTCTGTCTGATGCTCCCGGGTCTCCGCCTCTTTCTCTCACACTCCTCTTCCTTCATGAACATCTGCTTGCCGACCTCCACCACACAGAACCTCTTATCCACCTTTTTTTTTTTAGCAGCTGCTGAGATTCATAGCTTGCCTGGTCTGTTGCTTCCTTTTAAGTCTTCATTTAATTTTTTAAAATTAATTAATTTATTCCCTGTCAGCATCTCACTATTTAGCCCAGCTGCTTTCAAACTCTGCCTGCCTCTGCCACTCTAGCAATGGGATGAAAGGTGTCCACCACCACGTCCAGCTCTGAATTCTTTCAGAGAGATTAATGACCCTTAAAATGTGATCTTGGTTTGACTGGTAACAGGACACACATATGCCGCATGTGGCACGCATCACAAACATACTTTAAATGCATGCCTCACACAGCCTTTACTGTGCAGCACATACATCATACACACGTGACACATGTATGCACACACACGTGACACATGTATGCCCCACCTCTCCTCTCACCCGTTGGTTTTTTTTGCTCAGCTGTTTGATGGATGAGGAGCTGCAGAGCTGTGCTTCACTTCTTCCGCTTCTGGCCGCTCATACCCACGGGTGCTCTTGATCCACACATACTTACGGAGTAGAAGAGGTTGCCACAGGTACCTCCTGGTGCACAGGGAGCCTGTGCCTTCTTCTCAAAGTGTCCAGATGGCCTGCCTGAGGGCACATGCCATGGGGAGTGTGAGAACAGAGTCTCTCTGGGATTCTCAGTTCCAAATCTGACCTCAGAGGCAGGGCTCCCAGGCTACCAGGCAGCTATTTTGGGATACTTGCCCTGGCCCCACCTCCTCTCGTAGAGCAGGGTTGGCCAGAGTACTTGGTATTTGTGGGGATCTTGTGCCCTCTTCTCTTCTCCTCAGGCCCACTCCTGAGGCAACACTGCAGTTGTCTGTGGAACTATTGACCCACGGGGAGTGAGCACCTCCAAACCTTCCCCAGAGGAGGAGTGGAGACAGGTGTCACCTTCCTCTAGGTCAGGGGCTCTTGTAGCTTTGCCACTGAGAGACCCCTAAAAACATGTGCAGGTCAAGTAGAGATAGGGGTGGGTGATGGTTTTGGCAGTAGGTAAGGCAGTGGCCTCTTTCCTGTGGGGAGCTTACCCCATGGGGGCTAATACCTGCCTGACCCAGTGTCCAGGTTATGTAACCAGAGTAACCCCGAGGTCGCAGGGAGCTGCCCCCAATATGTACCAGCAACTGTGATCCCAAAATCCCCCCATGTGACTCTCCAGTCTCCCGACACGGCCCACAACAGTTATAAAAGCTTTCCTGGCTTCTCCTTTTGCTATCTTAGGAAGCTTTGCTGGACTATCAGGGCAATGGAGTGATTAAGGCTTTCTGCTGGGGTGTTACAAACCTCTGCCACTCCATGAGGCCGGGTCCTCTGAGGAGGATCAAGTTGTGGTCTGCCAGGTCAGCACCCACAGATTAGAGAAAAGAACAGGGAAGGGCGCCCCACCTGCAAAGATACCAGAGTACCAGAGTGCACCTTTGAGAGGCCGTTTGAAAAGGAGCTGAGACACTAGGCGGAATGTGCAGGTGAGCATCTGCTGAGCCCGCCTGGAGCCCGGTCAGTCTCTAACAGCAGGCACACTCACTGCGAGCTGGGACCTGCCCTGTGACCACAGCAAGTAGTTTTACT
Organism: Micromys minutus; assembly: GCF_963924665.1. Taxonomy (NCBI): domain Eukaryota; kingdom Metazoa; phylum Chordata; class Mammalia; order Rodentia; family Muridae; genus Micromys; species Micromys minutus. The sequence continues at coordinate 60,201,669 of NC_137976.1, read as the reverse complement.
GAGAGGGGACCTCTTCTTCCCTGTGAACATGACAGTGAACTTCTGAGCATCCTGCAATTAGCGGGAGCCTTTACTGCGCAAAAGTCCCAAGGTGGGGCTTTCTTCTAGTGTTTCTTCTGTAGCACAAGAGATACTTTATTTGGGGTGCCTCTAGCATATCACATCAAACATACTAAAACATGCTTGCAGTGTATATACATATATACACACACATATATACATATATAGCATATATATGCTATAAACTTTTTAAAGAATGTTGAGACAGTGGCTTAAGAAACTGTTTAGCAGGGCTGGAGAGATGGCTCAGTGGTTAAGAGCACTGACTGCTCTTCCAGAGGTCCTGAGTTCAATTCCCAGCAACCACATGGTGGCTCACAACCATCTGTAATGGGATCTGATGTCCTCTTCTAGTGTGTCTGAAGACAGCCACAGTATACCCACATACATTAAATAAATAAATACATCTTTAAAAAAGAAAGAAAAAAAAACTGTTTAGCAATAAATGCTAACGAACTTTTAATCAGCTCAGATTTTTCAATGGCTCTGGTGTACAGTTCAAATTCTTAGGAAATGGGGAAGGTCACGAAGAGTTTCTAAGTGCGATGCTGTTTGCTGAATGCTAAATGAATTTAGGTTACAAGCCAGGCGGAAAATAATTAGTAACTTAGTATTAGAACATGTTATAGCACAGAAAAACCCAAGCTTGCAGGTATAGTGTAAAGGCCTTTCTCCCTGACTAGTGGTTTTTCTCTTAAGATTTGACTGTGTGGCCAGATTTGAATCTCTAAGAGCCCACTGAGGGAGTTCCTAACAGGAACTGTAGCTCAAGAAAGAACCCTAGCCATCAAGCAGATAGAAGGAATCTTAGGAAGAGGACTGCTCTCTTAGAGGACTGTCCCTGCCTCCAGCCTTAGACCTTGTTCCTGAAGAGTCCTAATTTTAGATCAAGGCTTGGCTCCACGGCTTCATCTCTTCATGTATTTGTATCAGTAGCATGGCCCCCTTTGTTCTACTGCTGCCTTTAGCTTACTCACTGTGTTTATCTTCTATTTTATCTTCTATTACTGGTAGACCCCCTGGCCAGCAGAACTGAGGAGAGCTTACCCAGCAGGGTGGACCTATGGTCTCCGTAAGGTCCTGGGCTCTGTTGGGTCCTTCCTGCCCCTCAGGCTTTGAGAGGTGGGGGAGTCCTTGATCTTGAATCCAAGCTGTGAGGGTCTGTGGGTGGCCCGGCTTCAAAGTGACAACTCTCTTATTTGAAAGTGTGCCGACCCAGGAGGCTTCCTGGAAGCTGTGGCCTCTGAGGGTCATGTGAGGAAGGGCTGGGGTCCAGATCTACAAGGGAAGCGTTAGCCATACGTGGTCCATTCAGTGGTGTGAGGTATGAACAAACAGGCAAACCAAATGTTTGATGTTGGGGGATTGAGCATAAACAAACAAAAAACCCCACATGTGTTACATGATACCAAGTAAGTTAAAAGCACTCACACAATTTGTGTGCACTTACGTGTAAATAAGTCGAAAGATTTATGTTCTTTTAAGGTCGAAGCCTATACAGCAAACCAACAGAGCAGACTAAAAATCAAAATGGAGTCAGTCAGGATAAAAGTCAGACCTAAGGTAAGTGATTATCCTACTCTTGGAGAAGTCAATATGAGACGGTTCTCAAACAAATCTTTTCCAATTGGATGAGAATGAAATTCCCGCCTTCAATTCCGGCACTTGGCACTCAGGGAGGCAGAGGCAGGCGACCTCTGTGAATTTGAGTCTGGTCTATGGAGTGAGTTTCAGGACAGCCAGTGTTAGCTTTCCTTATATAGGCTCCGCCCCACAGTTACCTGGCAACAGTCAGGCTTTCCTGACACTATAAAAGAGGCTGTTTGCCTCCTCCTCTCTCTCTCTCTCTTCCTTCTCTCTCAGTCCTTTTTCTTTTCTCCTCACTCCCCTTCCCCTCTCTCTCCTCTCTCTCCCTGGCCAGCCTCTCTCTCTCTCTCTCTCTCTCTCTCTCTCTCTCTCTCTCTCTCTCTCTCTCTCCCTCTCTCTCTCTCTCTCTCCCTCCCTGTCTCTAAATAAACTCTATTCCATACCATATTGGTCCTGTGGTTGGCACCTCAGCGGGAAGAGATGCCTCAACATGGGCCTGCGGAGGCACCCCTTTCCCCTCACCATACCGCGCCTCCACCAAACATATCCTGGTTCTTTTTTTTCTTCTTTATAAAACACAACAGCTTACATAGAGAAACCCTGTCTCTAACAACCCCCAACCCCTAAAAAACAACACTTTTTTAAAATTGAAGGGTCCCTTTTAAAAATGGATGTTGAATTTGTTTTTAAAAATCTAAATCATTCTTAGAGCTTTAAGAAGGGATGGGTGGGGTCAGATGCTACTCTTAGAGGGAAAGATTTAACTTTCTGCTTTTCTGTTATCTTTAAGTAAACTAGACACTATATATATATATATATATATATATGGGTTTGTTTGTTTGCTTGCTTGTTTTGAGACTGTCTTCTGTAACCAAGGCTGGGTTTCAAACTTGATACAAGGTTAGATGGCCTTAATCTCTTACCCTCTCCCTCTCTTTCCATGCGCTGGGATCTCCAGCAGGAACTGCCACACCCTGTTTGATATTCTGTTCTTTTTGCTTGTTTGTATGTTTTTGAGACTGTAGCCTTGGCTGGTCTGGAACTCAAAGATCTGCCGGCCTGTTCCTCCCAAGGGCTGAAATTAGAGGTGTGGGTCACCATGCCCAGTGGTATTTTGTTCTTTAAAGGCAATTTGGTGTCTGTAAAGATTACCTCTAAAGAAAACCCATTGCCATTCCCCAAGCACATAGGAAAAAGTATATTCACAAATGGGCTGCCTTGAGATTCCTAGGAGTGGATCTTACTAGAATGGCATCCTTGGTGCCTAGGAGAAGGGAAGGGTCTTTGTCCTGCATACTGTACCTACCCAGGAGAATTCCCATAACCCTCAAGTCAGGTTAATAGTTTTGGGGTTTTGTTTGTTTGGGTTTTTTTTTTTTTTTCAGATGCCGGAAACAGGGAAGTTAGGAAACACTGAGAAGCAAACTGTCAGGGCTTGCGGGCGTATCTCAGAGGTAGAGTAGATATTTATAGTGCATGAGGCCTTGGGTTTGAGCTTCCAGAAATAAACAATAAGCTTTCCCGGGAATACCCGGATTTAGATCCTACAACCCTCAAAGCGTCTACAAGGGTGTCCTTCAGCAACTGTGATATTGCAGTCTCAGTAAGGACAGCAAATGCAATCGTCCATGCCCTCCAGAGGGAGAAAAACGTACAAAAGTGATTGAAGCCCTTAGTGAGCACCTTTGATCCTAGCCTTCTGAAGGCAGAAGCAAGAAGACCTCTGAGTTAGAGGCCAGCCTGGTCTACAGAGACTCCAGGAGAGACAGAGAGGTGATATTGGGAAGTGGAGGGAACGGTGTGGGGAGAGGGGGAAGAGAACAAGCAGCTGAGTAAGCTAGTCCAAAGTCACATGGTCTGGCAAGCTCTTAGACGTGGTGACCTTGGTTTCCTTTCTGCCCCCGTTCTTCTTGGTCTTCTCAACGCCTGCTGCCAGCGGGCATAGATGAAATCAGATACTGTCAGATGCTCCGCTGAGCTGGGAGGGAGAAGGCCATCTCATAGGCTCCTGGGGGCACTTTAGCATTTCCCAGATCCAGGAGATAGACGCTTTCGACACAGCTAGAGGAGCAACATGGCCACCTGAGTTGGAATGATAGCTGCTCTTCAGAGCCCAGAGGTCACCGGGAAACTGGGATGAAGACTACAAGTGACTTGAAAACACGTGCTACGGTCCTGATCCTGGGCACCCACACACTTGACTTTATTTAGGAGCAAAAAGAACTCATGCTGGAATAAAGTGAACCCCAAACCCAATAAATAATATCCTTGTTAAAACAAAAACAAACAACAGAAACCTGGACACAGATAACTGCTTAGCGTTCTTTCTATTGCTGAGATAAACATGTCGGGGTCCAGCCTCGACACAGGACGGAGTTCTCAACTGAAGCAGGGATATCTGGAAGGCGCATACTAAATAAACTCAGACTACTTTTTGGGTACAAGCTGAAAGGCAATTCTTCAAGGCTTAAAGTTATTCTCTCTCTCTCTCTCTCTCTCTCTCTCTCTCTCTCTCTCTCTCTCTCTTTCTCTCTCTAGCTTGCTCGCCTGCAGCTTGAGGCTGCACACACTCTGCTCTCTCTTGTACACTCTGCATTTCTTCTTTGTGCTTTTCTTTTCCTGAACTCGCACACTCATACACATCTCTGTTCGTTTCCCTTTTACTTTCACACACTCTTCATACACACCTCACACACATCTCACACACACCACATGCACTCTCCTTTCACTCACACACACACTTCTCATTCTCTCTCTCTCTCTCTTTTTCACTCTCTCACTCGGTCACTTGCTCTTTTACTCACTCAGTGGCTCACTCACTCACTCACTCACTCACTCACTCACTCACTCACTGGCTCCTTCACTCACTCATTAGCACACTTCTTCACTCACTCACTAGCTCACTCACTCACTCACTGGCTCACTCACTCACTCACTCACTCACTAGCTCACTCACTCACTCACTGGCTCACTCACTCACTAACTTACTCACTCACTCACTCACTCACTCACACACTCACTCACTCACTCACTCACTCACTCACTGGCTCACTCACTCACTCACTGGCTCACTCACTCACTCACTCACTCACTAGCTCACTCACTCACTCACTGGCTCACTCACTCACTCACTCACTCACTCACTAGCTCACTCACTCACTCACTGGCTCACTCACTGGCTCACTCACTCACTCACTGGCTCACTCACTCACTAACTTACTCACTCACTCACTCACTCACTAGCTCACTCACTCACTCACTCACTAGCTCACACACTCACTGGCTCACTCACTCACTCACTCACTCACTAGCTCACTCACTCACTGGCTCACTCACTCACACACTCACTGGCTCACTCACTCACTCACTCACTCACTCACTCACTCACTCACTAGCTCGCCTTTCTCTTGCCCCAGTCCTTTATTGATACTCTAAAAGCAGGTAGACAAAAAGACACTGTATAGTCATTGCCAAATCAAATTCAAGAGAATAACCACATCCCACAAAGAATTGAGAATTTTAATTGTTTTCCAAAGTTTCAAGCTTTCCATATTCCCAGGCCTGTGGCCAAAATAATAATAATTGCAAACTTATCTTTATTTAAACTATAACTTTTAACTTATTATACTTCAGAGCTCAGAGCTCCGAGGTCAGCTACTTGCATTTCCCTGTGAAGCTCTAATGATAAATGACTTGGGCAAATCTGCCAGGCAGTGGCCAGAAAGAATCAAGTTAACCCTTAACTCAGTAGTTCCTCCAGCTTTCTGTTCCTGTACATTGCGTGCAGTGACTCTCCTAAGAATCTCAGCATTCTAACTTAGTTTTACTAGTATATAATTTTATGCATTCTATACTTTCTTATCCAGGAACCATTCTCAAATGTTGTGCAAAACTTATTTCATAACTTCAATAACTTTTTTCTTTCTTGGGGTTCCAATGTTGGCTCCATTTCATTTTTTAATAACTTCTTCAAACTTTCTTTGCAAGTCAAGCATTAATCTGGAGCTGCTATTGTGCAATTATTCCATTGTTTCCAAGATGAGAGCACACAGCATGCACCTGGGCCATTAGGACTGTGCTGTGCTGGGCCCCTGTGCCTCAGTTTCTAATTGTTCAAGAATCATTACATCAAGGAACATCTAATTTCGCAGAATCCACCAGAGCAGAAGGAGAAAGAAATAAGAAAGCCAGATATAGTAGAATAATTATGCACACCAAGGCCAACTGAAAAGCAGTCACACACAAATGAAATCTATACAGCCATTGTCCAGGGCTAGGGTTAGGAGAAGTGGGAACAACTGTTTTTATAAGGAGCTGCTGTGGGCTACTGAGATGTCTCCATCCTGGCCTACTGCAGGTAGACTCCTTATTTCAGATGGCGGGTTCCCTGTAGGGATGTGTCTCCTGCTTCTCAGGGTTCCGGGTACCATCCTTTTTTACACAGAGCTGCTGCAGACTTCTGAGATGTCTCCATCCCGGCCACTGCTGGCAGTCCCTGTCATGATTTGCTGTCCCCAGCAAAACACCACAACCAAAAGCAATTTGGGGAAGAAAAATGTATTGACTCTTACAGTTTATAGTTTATTGGAAAAGAAGATAGGACAGAAACTTAAGGTAGGGACTTGGAGGCAGGAGCTGATGCAGAGGCTGTAGAGGGTGTTGTTTACTGGCTTGCTTCCCATGGCTTGCTCAGCCTGCTTTCTTATACTACCTAGGGCCACCAGCCTAGGGATGACACTGCCCATAGTGGGCTAGGCCTTCCCATATCCTTCATCAGTCAAGATAATTCCCCCATAGACTTGTCTACAGACAATATGATGAGGGTGATTCTTCAAGTAAGGTTCCTTCTTCCCAGATGACACTAGTTTATATCAAGTTTCAAAATGAAGCAAAACTAGTAGGTGCAAGCCTTTAATTCTGGCCCTCAGAAAGCAGAGACTGGTGTATCTCTGAGTGTGAGGCCAGCTTGTTCTTACAGAGTTCCAGGACAGCCAGGACTACATGGAGAAACCTATCTCAAAAAGACAAAACCAAAGAACAGCAACAACGACAAGCAAAACAAACAAACAAACAAACAAACCAACAACCTAACTACAAAACCCACAAAAACTACCCAGTACAAGGTGGCAAGGAAGCCAGAAGCTGTGTGCAGCTGGAGGCAGGGGAGGGAGTTGTGAACGGGGATAGCCAGCAGCCCACAGTCAGAAGATGAAAGGGAGGATGAGTAGAGAGAGCATCCTGCCAACAACAGCTCTACTAACTCCTTGACTTAGGACTTCTAGCTTCTAACACTATGAAAGAATGGATTCTTGTTGTCTGAGGCCACGCGATTTGTGGGGAAGCATTTGATGACTCAGGAAAGTTAATTTGGCTGAATTGCTTCATAGGTGCTTGGGCAATCAAGGCCAGAAGCAGTAATTACTGTCAACGTGTCATGTGCACCAGTAATGGGCCAGAGGATTTTATCTTTGACCCTAATGTATTTTATTATCCTCTTGGATAATGATAAAGCCTGCCAGTCAAATGAGTGGATTATGCAAAGCCCAGATAGCTTGGTAATGAAGGTGGAATCTATGCAAAAACACCTTGAACTGCAAAAGTAGCCTGAACTTTGAAAGCTGCATCCAAACAAGGGCAAAGTCCTTTATTCAGCCCCGGGAGAAGACTACTCACATAACAAAGGCACTGCCTAGGTGCTGAATGGGAAACCCTGTAGTTACTGAAGGAACAGAGCCTCATGGGGACAGCGCTTGAAACACAACCAGCATCTCCTGGGCCTCTGGGCTAATCAGGCCACATCTGGAGTTCAGCCCTGGGTGCCACACATCTGGGACTCTGCAGGAAAGTGAGGGGTCTAAACTGTAGCGCAAGAGATAAATGGTCAGGGCACTGGGGGGGAAGGCACTTCACTGGAAAGGAAAGGCAGCGGAAGGTGGGACATATTTAAATTATGAGTGGCCTTTTTGTTTTGTTGTTTTGAAGACAGGCTCTTCTGTGTGTCCCTGGATATTCTGGAACTTGCTATGTAGACCAGCTTGGCCTTGAACTCAGAGATCTGCCTGTCTCTGCTTCCAAGTTTTGGGATTAAAGGCATGTGTACTATGCCCAGACTGAGTGGTTGTTGTGAATCAGTGGAGCAGGCCAATCGTGTAACGCTCAGGACAGAATGGTCTCATGGTTTCAGGATGGGCATATGACTCAGTGCCAGTTAGAGCTACAGTGTTGGGCTCCTTTTGGTTTTCTGGTGAAAAATAGTCTTGAGATCCAAACCAGATCTACCGTTGTTCATCAGAGGCATTTGTCTGTATCTGTCAGGTAGACAATTCTTCCTTAGGTTATCAATCGCTACACTGCAGAGTAGGAGCCTGCAGCTTTCAGAGGGCAGCTAGCTGTAGTGAATGGACCCTATCCGCCTTAGTTAGGGTTTTACTGCTGTGAACAGACACCATGACCAAGGCAATTCTTATAAAGCAGAACATTTAATTGAGGCTGGCTTACAGGTTCAGAGGTTCAGTCCATTATCATCAAGGTGAGAACATGGCAGCATCCAGGCAGGCATGGCGCAGGAGAAGCTGAGAGTTCTACATCTTGTTCCAAAGGCAAGCAGAATCTTCCAGGTAGCTAAAAGGAGGATCTGAAAGCCCACTCCCACAGTGACACACTTCCTCCAACGGGGCCACATCTACTCCAACAAGTACCACTGCCAGGGCCAAGCATATTCAAACCACCACACTGTCTGAACAGAAATTCATTAGGAGATGAAGACAGAAGTATCCTTCTGGCACTATGTACACATCTGGATCAAGTCATGTGACTTTGGATTCTTTGTGACTTTTGATTCTCTGTGTCATGACACTCATCAATTTCCTTTTTTGCTTTTCTTCAGGTATGTCTTCATGGTTTGCAATTAGATGTCCTAATGCACCATGCCCATTTGCAAAAAGTACAACATGATGAGGAGTCACAAAGTAGGGATTTTAATGGTCTGTGTTTATTGCATGACTTATAAATGTAGAAATTATGGTTGATTTTGACTTGTTTTTATTTATGCATGTGTGGTGTGTGTGTGTGTGTGTGTGTGTGTGTGTGTTCCCAAAAGGTGCTGGCAGGTGTGTATGTGCTTCTAGAGGCCAGAGAGTGTATTGTGTTCTCAGGAACTGGAGCTTGGGAGCTACCCAATGTACCGGGTGGAGAAAACTGGACTTTAATTAGTTGACTTTTTGCTGTGGATGGCTGGATCTGGCTCCTTTTGCTGTTTTCTGTCTTCACTATACAGAACACTTTCTGTTTCTGCTTGGTCTATCTTAGTTATTTTATAATTTTTCTTAAATAAATATTTACTGTTTATGATTTAGAGCAGCGGTTCTCGACCTTGGGTCATGACCCCTTTGGGGTGGTCAAATGACCCCTTTACAAGGGTCATCTATGACCATTGGAAAATGTAAATATTTATGTTACAACTCATAACAGTAGCAAAATTACAGTTATAAAGTAGCAACAAAATAAATGTATGGCTGGGGGTAACCACAACATGAAGAAGTATATTAAAGGGTTGCAACAATAGGAAGGTTGAGAACCATTGCTCTAGAATATACCAGAAGGAATGACTTCCTTCTACATAATGTTTTCCATTTTCCTATAGTTAATAATTGTCTTACTTTTCTTGTTTATTAGTGCTCTGATGTCTGTTTTTAATTCAAGCCCACCGCCTCTTCTGTTTGTATAACCATAATCAAAACATTTAAGTTCTTAGATTCCATCTTCCTGAGCAGATGTGTTCCAGAACCCTCCAACTTGCTTTGGTCTGGACTAGTGCTAGCCAGACCTCAGCCACAGTGGCCTTCTCCTCCTATGCAGCTTCCAAGTGCTCCATGTTTTATCAGTTTTTGGTGTTTGGATCCTCTTTCTTCTCTCTTGGATAACAATGTCATTTTGATAGAGCACATTAGAGCTTCCTAAGGAAATGAGTGTGTGGGAGCACACTGTTCTTTTTATTACTTCAATTGTTTTTGAGACAATGCTTTGACATTAATCCTGGGCTTGTCTTGAGCTAGCAATTCCTCTGCCTTAGCCTTCCAGGAACTAAGGTTACAGGTATGTGTCACAATGCTTGGCCACTCTGTGTGTCTATCTGTCTGTCTGTCTATCCATCTATCTATCATCTGTTTATTATTGATATATCTATCATCTGTATGTCTGTCTCTGTATCTATGTATCTATCTTTCTATCATTTATTGGTTTATTATCTATGTCTATTATCTATCTATCTATCACTTATCTACCTATTATCTATATATCTATAATCTGTCTAACATTTCTATCTGTCTATCTATCTATCTGTCTATCTATCTATCTATCTATCTATCTATCTATCTATCTATCTATCTATCTATCTATCTATCTATCACCTATCTACTTGTGCTCCAGATTGGGTCCAGGGCTTCACTCATGCTAGGCAAGCAATCATCCACCACTGAGTGATACCATAGCCTGAAGAGCCCTTTGGAAACATTTTTACAGCATGCTTCTTACTCACTCACATTTAGGCACTGGATGTTGCTTTTTCCCTCACAGAGATCCGTCTGCTTCTGCCTCCCTGGTGCTTGAATTAAAGACATCCACTTTCACACCTGTGCCCTGAGCCTCCCTTTTAAAACTTTGCTCATACCTCTTCCCAGCCTTTCCTTATCCACAGAATCTGCCTCAGCAGATCTAGAGAATAAGTCACAGCATCCAAAGAGCAGCATGGCCCATGGTAGAGACATGTGTTTTGTTGCTGTACAATAAATCATCCTCAAAGGCTTAAAGCCGGGACACTGCTTTAAGTGTGATGACTTGATGATTCCTTGCTGGACTGGGGATGTAATCTGGACCCCTGTGCATGCTGGGTATATCTTAGTTAGTTTTTTTTTTTAATGATATTTATTTTATGTATATGAGTACACTGTAGCTGTCTTCAGACACATCGGAACAGGGCATCAGATCCCATTACAGATGGTTGTGAGCCACCATGTGGTTGCTGGGATTTGAACTCTGGGCCTCTGGAAGAGCAGTCAGTGCTCTTAACTGCTGAGCCATCTCTCCAGCCCCTAGTTAGGGTTTTTATTGATATGATGAACACAGTGACCAAAAAGCAAGTTGGAGAGGAAAATATTCATTTCCCATACATGACATGTTGTAGTCCATTACTGAAGGAAGCCAGGACAAGAACTCAAACAGGACAGGAACCTGGAGGCAGGAGCTAACACAGAGGCCATGGAGAGATGTGTTCCCCAATCCATCACTAAAACAATTCCCCACAGTCGAATCTTATGGAGGCATTTTCTCAACTGAGGTTCCCTCCATCCAAATAACTCTAGTTTATGTGTGAAGTTGATATGAGACTAGCCAGCACTCCGGCTAAGCATGCTCAGCTGTAGCCATGACCCACACAGTTGCTCTTTCATGGGTCTATGAAGCAGGAAATCTGCACTGGACATTTCAGACTTATTCTGTCATAAGATTAATTATAGCGCTGCCTGTGGCATCTCAGAGGCTTGGCAAGGCAGAACCTTCTGCTGAATTCACTGTTGAGTTATTCGTCTGAAGTCCTGCCTGGTGGTGGGCTAAAACACATCTTTCCGTGAGCCAGCCCACTAGTTATTGGCTGAACATGTATGTCCTGTGAGCCAACTCACACTGAAGAGGATACAACTCAAGGAGAAGCAACAAGAGACAAAAACTGTTAGGTCCCTCCTCCCCACACACAAACAGGACAAAACACTAACTGAGGCGCCTACTATCAGTGTTTCTCAGCCTCTGCCCTAAACCTCTCCAACCCGAGTTTCGATTCCCTTCCCCCAGCTTCTCCTGGTTCCACAAAGGCTAGAAGAGGTGTCAGATCCCCTGGAACTAGAGTTAGAGATGATTGTGAGCTGCCGTGTGGTTGCTGGGAACTGAATCCGGGTCCTCTGCAAGAGCAGTAAGTGATCTGAATCATCAAACCATTTCTCCAGGCCCACTGAAAAACTTAAAACACACACACACACACACACACACACACACACACACACACACACAAAGGTAAATCTGATGTGTATATTTACCACAGTAAAAAAGTGTTAGTATTAGAAAATAAGGAAACTTTGGATTGGAATTCATTTTCTCTTCTGTTTTTGTTTTGAGGCCACCGTCTTGCTATGTGCTCAGGTCTGGGCTGGAAGATGAATAAAGATCCTGAAGGACCAACTGGTGAAGGGGAGGGGAGTCTTCAACCAAAGGAAAAGTGTTACAGAAACTAGACTCCGGAAAAAGTGGGTGGGTTCTGGGAACATTGTGTCTAGAGCATCGAGAACAGGAGGAATGAAAGGTAATGGGTCACGACAGCTCCCAAGGGACTTGCAGAAGGAGGCAGGGGGCAGGGAGGGGGCAGGGAGAGGGAAGGGAGGGGGAAGGGAGGAATTGACCCAGCTCTTGTTTGAGTTCTCTCTAGTTGGTAGCACAGAGCGGAAGAGGGGAGGTGGAGGAGCCCAGTCAGAGGCGGTGGTAGATATTCAGCTTTATTCTGCAGGCTGATCTGGAGCAAGAATAAGGGGGAGGAAACGGAATGACAAAAAAATAATTGGGGGGAGATAACAGGGGGAGGTATCCCTGACCAACAAGGGCATCTATAAGATGGGCCAGGGTAAGTGAGAGGACAGGAGGACCAACTGAGGTTGGAGAAGGATGCTATGATTCCTGTTGACCGATGGGCTAGCAGGCAGAGCTGGGCAGCTCTGGGAGCCTGGGAAGGAGGAGGGGATACTGGCTGCCTCTTCGGATCCAGCACCTCCGCACCATGCGCTGTTCTCCCCATACTGAGATGCCTTCTCTGTGTCTGCAGCTGTGATTCAGCCTCAGAACCCTACCAGGGTATCCCAAATCTTCCCTTGGGCTTACCCCAGTAGCCTCTTCCAGAGCCAGACCCATCCGCAACCCTTCTAAGTTCATGAAGACCTTAAGACCTTGAACTAAGTCCTTGCCACATCCTTGACAATCTTGGCCCTCATCTTTGTTGGTGACCACAGGGCGAAGGAGCCCCACTTCAGTCTTCATTTACATAGAGGAGATGGAATCTCTGCTCCCCACAGTCCCTGCCAGCATCAACTTGCAGGTATTCATCTATCAAACTTACTCCACAGGCTCCAGGCTGATTCTGTAATAAGATCTCACACTCCTGGGGCTAGTTCACATCTTTCCTCCCTCTGCCTGGGCCTGCCCTGGAGGGAGGGCAGATGGACTTTGATAAGCTCACATCCCCATCTTAATTCTGCAAAACCCATTGTGAGGTTGTGAGGTTTGGTCTTGTTCCAAGTAAGCACTTAGGCACTAAGGCCACTGGGCCCTGGTCTGAGACCTTCCCAGTACAGCATGAGTCACTGGCTGGACTAGGTCTTCTAGAAATCATTTGGTCCCTGCCCTCCTCAGCACAGAAGTTCATCTGCTGTAATCTTTAAGTAGAAGTACAGGGGAAAACTTCACACCATCAGGGGAATAAGTTCTTGCTTTGCCCATTCTCCCAGATTTAGGCTAAATTCTCCAGGGATCCTCAAACTTGAACAGAGATGGATGGTTGTAACAGTTTCTGAACAAATGAGCCAAAAGCAGCCTGTCTCTTCTCTCTCTCTCTCTCTTCCCCCAAGAGATGGGGTCTGGCACTTCTAGGAGGGAAGGAAACTCACTGCCTTTGCCTCTGCCCTCCTTGGCTACCCTTACCTACAACTCACACCTTGGACCAGCATTGCTAGTTGCCCTTGGCACCCAGAGAGCTGGGGATATTACATAACAGGACTTGGCCAGACATTCTGGTTCAGCAGGTACAGCCTACGAGTTAACAACTGTTCTAAAAAATGCAGCATGGCTGCCTAAATGCTCCAGGTGGAGAGGAGGCTTTGGGGCAAAGGTCACAGTCAGCATTGGCTTCAGGCTCAGAGATCTGACTTCACGAGAGACAACAGCCCCAGTTGTTCCTGCTTCGTGTTGTCCTCGTCATACGTACCTTTTCCTCAGAAATGGGTTTTGTGCCGTGCCCAGCTCTCAGCTGTGTTTTCTAGAACCACGTGTGCCTCTGTTGGCTTTAACTTACTGGGTTCCACCTCAGTCAGCTCCACCCTTCTGCTCTACACCCTGTCTGTCACCTAAGTCTGTGCAGCGTCTTGCTTTTCTCTTTTGCTGCAGCTCCGTGCCCATACTTAAGACATGTCTACCCTCTGACTCTTTACCTTCTCTAAGTAGACTCCCTGCCTTGCTTCAAGCCTCTGGTATGACCTTCAAACCTCAATCTGTGACCATGGGCCACAAGTTCTTTGTCAAATGGGGCAATGATGCCCATGCGCCTGGTCCCTCATAACATACTTCTGTGCACAGAAATAGGAGCTGTGGATTTCTCTCTTCTCCCCTTATGCAGGGTCAGTCTGAAGCTCACCATAGAGACCCAAATGCCTTAAACTCACAGATCCCCCTGCCTCAGCCACCTGAGTCCTGGGGTTAAAGACATAGACTGTAACCTGCATTGTTTTAACCTCTTATTTACAATACCTTGCTGGCCTTTGTGGTCAGATCTGGGATTTATAAAGAACAGAAAATGGCGAATGGGTGGGTGGTTTGATGGGTAAAGCACATGCTATGTAAGCACAAAGAGCAGAGTTCAGACCCCCAGTGCCCACACAAATGTCAGAATGGATAGCCACAGCTGCCTACCTGTAATCCCAGGCTTTGGGAGGGGGAGATGGGGCTCCTGGGGCAAGCTTACTGGCTAGACTAGTAGACTTCCTGAGCTCTGAGTTCAAGAGAAAGCCCCTGCCTCAATATATAATAAGGTAGAGAAGTCTGGAAGGACAGTTCAGTGGAAAAAGGCACTTGCTACCAAGCCTGATGACCTAAATCCTTGGGACTCACAGGGTGGAAGGAGAGTATCAACTTCTGCAAGATGGATTTCCTTTAACACATGTGCACCAAGTCTTATTTTGGTTCTGTCCAACACACACACACACACACACACACACACACACACACACACACACACAAATAAATGTAATTAAAAATAAATAAGGCAGGAAGTGAACAAGAATATCTTAACCCCTGTGTTTCTGTATCTCTGTCTCTGTCTTTCTCTCACACACAAACACACATGCATACACATATACACACACATGTATACATACAAGCACACCTTCTTCCCCTTAAAAAAAAAAAAAAGTCAAAGAAGCAAAAGCAGAAAAAAGAGGCTTGCAGAGTGATCTCTACAGAATCTTTTGGGCTTCAAAACAGAGCAACTCCCAGACCACCAGGGTTGAATCTGAGACAGCGGGTGGAGGGCTGGCTTCTCTGTGGCTTTGGTGCAGTGTGAGGGAGAGAGGAAGGAGCTGGATGCTGTGTGGAGGGTGTAGTACCCACTCTGGAGGACTGGGGTGGAGGCCGGAGACGGGGAGGAGTTTTCATCCCTCCTGGCTCTGCCCACACACAGCTGTTCCCAGACTGGCCAGTAGTGAAAAAGAACCGCAGAGGAAATACAGTAGCCGTGCCTGTTTCTTCACCATAGCAAGCTCCCTTCAAATCGGGATTTTATAGCAACTTCCTCACACACCTGCTCTGTTGGCTGTCCACAGACTCCCTAAAAGCAGGCCTAGGTGTTCTGTTTTGTTCATGGTGCATAAACACATGTGCACACACACACACACACACACACACACACCCCAAACATATAGGTTTTATATACTTTCTTTAAGTAGGGGTGTGATGGTCTGATGTTTAGGCAGCTGTGCCTAAAAATTTAAAGTTATGCTCATTAATAAACGATTAGTCAGCTGGGTTGTGGCGCACACCTTTAATCCCAGCGTTTGGTAGGCAGAGGCAGGCGAATCTCTGAGTTCAAGTCGAGCCTGGTCTACATATCGAGTTCCAGGATGGCCAGGACTACACAGAGAAACCCTGTCTCAAGCTAAAACTAAAACCCTAATGCCTCTACCCTGATGATTTTGCATTCAAATATAGACACATGCATATATACATACATACATACATAATTAATTAATTTTAGATTCTGAAACTTTTTCTATGAAAAAAGAAAAAAAAAAGAAGAGGGGATTGGACCCCTGGTCTGAAGTAACATGGAGGTTCTGGGACTCGAACCCAGGTCTTCTGCAGGAGTACTGAGTGTTCTAAACCATTGAGCCATCTCTTCAGCCCTGTGCACATATTTCTAAAGTTCAAAGGGTCTTTTAGGAATGAAAAATGACAGGTAGCAATTCTTTCTTTTTACATCAGTTTCTCTTCTGTTGACTAAAAAGCCAAAATGAGTAAAAGTAATTTTCACCTGTATTTAGGACTAGAAAGATGGTTCCGTATTTAAGGGTTATTCCTGCTCAGTTAGGCATGGTGGCACACACCTTTGATCCTAGCACTTGGGAAGCCAGGGCAGGTGAATCTCTGGGTTTGAGGCTAGCCTGGTCTACAGAGCCAAAGGCTACCTGGGAAACCCCATTTCGGGTTGTGGGGGAGGTGGTGACGGTTATTCTGTGCTTCTAAGGAATCTGAGTTCAGTTCTCAGCATCTAGTGACTCATGTGGTATGCATAAATAAAACCTTACCTTTTTTTTTTTAATTTAATAAGGTAGGCGTGATGGAGCACACCTTTATTTCCAGCACTCAGGAGGCAGAGGCGGGTGGATCTCTGTGAGTTCCAGGCCAGCCAGGGCTACATAGTGAGAGCCTGTCTCAAAACAATTACTTAAGAATCAGAAACAGCTGATGAGGCCAGAGATCCTGAAATGCCCCCCTGTCGAACTCTAAGATAAAATTCCATTTTATGTAGGCTAATTACAACAAAATGAGTGCATCGGGCCAGGTGTAGGATGGACTGAGCACGAGGAAGGCTGCTGAGACCGCGGGTGGCCCCGGAGGCTCCTGCCCTGGAGTGTCGGCCACAGGAGTGTGTGAGCTGCAGTGCTTTATAAACAAGGATCCCATACAACCATCACCAGCCTCAAGAAATGGTGACCTCTTAGCTGTTTAGGTTGGGGGTTTTTTGTTTGTTTTTTTTTTTGTTGTTGTTGTTTGTTTTTTTTTTTGTTTTTTTTTTGTCACCCCCAACCCCAAATTGTCTCCAATCTGTTTGATGTTTTGCTCAAGGCCTTGGGTTTTAACAGCAAATTCAGAGATCAAGTCAAATTTTCTGAAGACATTCCCCTAAGCATCTGAACTGGTAAGATTTTAAAAGTACACATCCGTTTGAGTTGCCTTTTTGTTTTGATTTGTTTCGAGACAGAGTTTGTCTGTGTAACAGTCCTGACAGTCCTGAAACTCTTTGCTTTGTAGATCAAGCTGGCCTCAGACTGACCGAGATCCTCCTGCCTCTGCTTCCCGAGTTCACCATACTGCCCAACTTTGGTTGTTGTTGCTGTTGTTGTTGTTGTTTTGTTGAGACTCTTTGTTATGTACTTCTGTCTGTTCTCGGCCTCTCTACGTAGACCTGGTTGGCCTGAAACTCACAGACATCCACCTGCCTCTGCCTCGATAGTGTTGGGATTAAAAAAAAATTTTTTAAAGGAGGAGTCAGGAAGTGGGTAGAAACTTGAGCAATATAGGAAGTACACCCTCACAGTGTTCTGTTCCTCTCCTGAAGTCAGGTGCCCTGGAACCCTGCTGGACCTCCCTGCCCTTACCCAGGGGGAACTGGGAGAGAGGTCAGAACCGCATAGTCAGCCACACAGCCTGGTACCTGGTGCGGAAGAACAGCCAGTCCAGTGGCCCCCCACCCCCGTTTTTTAAAATCTCACCTCCCAACTATGTTATGCTCCGCTGCTGTGCTGGGTTCTCAAGACTCCTGCCTGGATGCTTACTGTGCAGCAGAGCAGACTCCTCAACCTCTCTGGTCTCCTATTCATTCTTAGGTGACACGGTTGGTGTTGGCTGTCTGGAACTGCACCTAGAACTCATGTTCTGTAGGGACTCTCTGTGTTCCTTAAACTGGCCTTGAGCTCCCATTGATCCCCCTGCCTCAGTCTTTTGAACAATGGGATTGCGAGCACGCCACCACACCTAGTTGTGGCCACATTTTTTTTTTCTTTCTTTTTAAGGCAGGGTCTCTCTATGTAACGGTGGCTATCCTGGAACTCTATGTAAACCAGGCTGGCCTCAAACTCAGAGACCAGCCTGCTTCTGCCTCTGCCTACTGGGATGAAAGGCGTGTGCCCCTCACTACACCAGTTAAAGAGTTACTAGTTTTCGTCCTTTATGTATACGAGTGCTTCATCTGCATGTTTGTCTGCACACACGGAACTGGGTATCATATCCCATATAGATCAGATGGTTGCGGCCGGCTATGTGGGTGCTGGGAACTGAACACTGAACCGGGAACAGAACTCTGTTCTGGAAGAACAGCCAATGTTCTTAATTGCGGAGCCATCTCTCCACCCTCTCCTTTTTCTTCCCTTTTCTTTCTTTCATTTTTTTAAAAAAAATTCCAAATAGAGTGTCATGGCTCATTGCTAAGATCATAAGCGTGTGCCACCATGTCCAGCCCAGCCCTTTCTTTCACGACAGTACAAACCTGCTGAGCTGTCTCTGTGTGCCAAGTTCTGTGCTGTCTCTGAGGATAGGCATAAGACAACAAAGCCCTTTGGCAGTTAACCCAGAGACTCGCAACTGGGTCAGAGTGCAGAGAATACGTGTTGGTGGACTGTGCAGCCACAGAGAGGATTGTCTGCACTGTGCCCTCCCTAAGTCTCTGGGTCCATAGAGGAAGAGGAGGCAGGAAGAGCGTAAGCACCGACATCAGAGAGGACCGGACTGTAATAGTTATCCACACACAGCTTGACGCTGCGTTCCTGAACTCACAGTAGCTGTGGCAAACCAGCCCACGTTCCAACACAGACAGGGGAGAGGCTCACAAGCTGAGCCCTTATCCCCAGCTGAAGAGCAAATGACAGTTAATGGCTTCTAGACAGGGAGACTCTGTTTCCTTTAAGAGTGTGGCCCTGGTACCTCAGTTTTAGTGGCTGGCCTCACACCCATGAGTATATGAGCAACACAAAGTGGACTTGGCGGGTAAATTTTTAATATTTGTATGTCTATATGTACATGTGTATATGTGCATGTGTACATATGTATACATGTGTATTTGCATATATGTATATATGTGTACATGTATATTTGCATATTGTATATGTGTATATATGCGTTTATATGTATGTATTTGTATGTATATATGTATGTGTGTATATATGTGCGTATATGTATGTGTTTGTGTGTGTATGTATATATGTACATATATAATTTTAAAGACATTACTTTTCAAGCAGAGGGGAGAGACATGTAATCAACAGAGACATGTAATGTGAGGCATGTTCAGTAGGACATGCTGGAGCACGCAACTGGAAGCATTTCTCCATGTTCATTCACTCCTATTGCCTTGCTACGCTCTATACATTTAATCACTGGGTCTTCGTTCTCCTCAAGAATGAGTAGTTTTCCTGACCTGCTCTGTATTTCCCGAGGCTTTGCAGCAAGTGTGTGCTTCCTGCTGACTGAGCTGTCGGAATGTGCAGCAGTGTGGATCCTGGGAGATGAGTTCAGAAGGAGAGAGGAGTCTCACCTGGGACTCTTCGAAAAAGATGACATGGCAATGTTCCTTTATTGGCAAGAGGTGGTGAAAACTGAAGATTCCTCAGCCTAGGAAGAGAAGGAGCATGGGAATGGGGCTGCCATTTATAGCCAGAGGGACTGGCTACATCCCTGACTCCTCAAAGGAACCAGAATGGAGGCCCCAAGGCCCTCTGGATGGACACTTCACAGCTTCAGCTCTTGAGCTTCACATGACAGGAGGAGGGATAATAGGATAAGAAACATAATTTATTTTCAAGATGGTAGGTCTAATTTAGGAGTATCACACTGAGGCAGAGATCAACATACCACTCCAGTTTCTGAGCAACTACCAGACCTTCTAGGCCTTGGGAAGTCTGTCCATAATGAGAAGGAAGTATGGCAGGACCCGGGGACTCTTGTCACTCCCCACCCAGGGAGGCCTCCCTCACACCAGGCCAAGCTTCTTACCATAATACTTGCTGTGGTGGTTTGAAAATGCTTGGCCCAGGGAGTGGCACTATTAGGAGATGTGGCCTTGTTGGAGAAAGTGTGTCATTTTGGGTGTGGGCTTTTAAGGCCCTCTTCCTAGCTGCCTGAAAGCCAGTCTTCTGTTTGTCTTCAGAACAAGATGTTGAATTCCCAGCTCCTCCTGCACCAGGCCTCCTATGCCCACCTTAATGATAATGGACTGAACCTCTGACCCTGTAAGCCAGCCCCAATTAAATGTTGTCCTTATAAGAGTTGCCCTGGTCATGGTGTCTGTTCACAACAGTAAAACCCTAACTAAGATGCTTACAATAGAATGATTGTGCTGTTTTCCTTTTGTTACAGAACACTAGAAAGATAGAAAAATGCAGTTAGGCATCTTTAATCCTAGCACTCTGGGGGCAGAGGCAAGTGGATCTCTATGAGTTCAAGGCAGTCTGGTCTACAGAGTGAGTTCTAGGACAGCCAGGGCTATGCATATAAGTTGCACATGGTAACCTTGGTGATGTGTTTAGACAGAATGCTAATACTTGGCCCACTCTGTAAACTAGGCAGGCCTTAAAGTTCAATCCTCCTGCCTCAGCTTCCTCTGAAGCAGGAATTACCAGGAGGTTGGCTTCATGTACTTTCTCCTGTGCTTTTTTTCTCTACAGGTCACTTACATATAGGTGTGACTGGCATTCTGTTTCCATCCCCCACATACTGATTTCTCCATCTACCATTAAGAACACAGCTCCAAGGTTGCTGCAGACAGGCTCCAACTCTTGTCCTGGGCCCAGCATCTTGCTTTTGACTAGAGAAGTACTCAAAAAAGACATGGTTCCCCACCTCCCGGCAGTGAGTTGTGCCAGGAACTCTTGGGGAATAAGAGGGCCTTATGTGTGGCACGAAAGTGCTCAGGGAAGGAACTTTTCCAGGGAAAGACAGAGATCTGGGATGAAGGCTTATTTGGAAAGCCCCTGTAATCATGTGTAACCAAGACATCCTCTGGTGCCATAGGAACAGCAACCACCTTGTCATATTTCACAGGGTACAGTAGGCTCTGTACTGCCTCCAGGTAAATTTGCCAGGATCTCCCTTATCAAAGTCCCAAAGTTCCAAGAAGACTGTTGAAGTTGTTAGAAAGAGACTACTGGACTGGAGAGGTGGTTCAGCGGTTAGAAGCACTGGCTGCTCTTCCAGAGGTCCTGAGTTCAATTCCCAGTAACCACATGGTGGCTCACAACCATCTGTAATGAGATCTGATGCCCTCTCCTAACTTGTCTGAAGACAATGTACTCACATGCATAAAATAAATAAATAATTCTTTTTTAAAATAGAAAGAAAAAGGAGGGAAGGAAGAAAGAGAAAGAAAGAAAGAAAGAAAGAAAGAAAGAAAGAAAGAAAGAAAGAAAGAAAGAAAGACCACACTCAACAGAAGTGTCTGGACAAGTCAAACTCTATGTACTTAGCCCTGGGTGTCCCAAAACATATGTAGACCAGTCTGGCCTTGAACTCACAGAGACCTGCCTGCCCCTGCCTCCCAATTGCTGTGCCACCAGCAGCAGCATTTTAATTAATTAATTAATATTTTTCCAAGATAGAATTTCTTTGTGTGTAGCCCTAGCTCTCCTGGCTGTAGACCAGGCTGGTCTCAAACTCAGAGATCTTCCTGCCTCTGCCTCCTGAGTGTTGGGATTAAAGCTGTGCACCACCAGCAGCTGGATATTATTTTTTCCTTTTAATTGTGTGTATGTCTGTATGTCTGTGTGTGTAGGTATGTGCATATGGATGCAGTTGACAGGTGGTTGTGAGCCACCTGACATAGGGGTTGGAAACTGAACTCAGGTTCTTGCAAGAGTGGTACCTGCTTTTAACTGCTGAGCCATCACTCCAGCCCTGCCAACTTTACTTCTGATCAAGAAGTGCACTGTAAGGAGTCAACTGCAGGAAGGATTTGGCTTTCATTCTAATTTGGGTGCTGACTGTGTCTTTTTTCATTGGCTGAGGTCGGTCCTCACAATTGTATTCAATTGGTGCAGGAAATGAAGGGAGGAGAGGGAGAGAGGTCTCTGCATCCAGGAGAAAAGGTCACTTTAAATTCTTAGAGTCCAGTAGACCTTTGTGTCAAGCAAGGCTGTACTAGATAGGGAAAATTATTAAAATCTTTGCATGAAAGCTCTACCAGGTTGAAGGGAGGGGGATAAAAAGTTTTTTTTCTTTTTCCTAAACACAGGATTTATATTTGGTATTTGTTAATTTTCTTGGCTATTGCCCGGTCTCATTCTAAACCCTAGATGTCTCTGGCGCTTGCATCATCTCTTCCAAC
The DNA here is from genome assembly GCF_963924665.1 of Micromys minutus. Classification (NCBI taxonomy): domain Eukaryota; kingdom Metazoa; phylum Chordata; class Mammalia; order Rodentia; family Muridae; genus Micromys; species Micromys minutus. The sequence goes on along the minus strand of NC_137976.1, from coordinate 60,179,627 downwards.
CTTGGAGCTGGGTAGAAGCTCCAGCCCACAGTGTAAGGAGGCATGCTGAGCTTTGGAGACTGTAGGGAGGGAAGGTCCATCTCTGCCCCTGTGCTGTGGCTGCCAGGGCATGCAGTATGAAACAGGTACATATCGAGATACCCCAGCCAGGATCTGCTCCCTCTGCAACCACCCTCTGGTCCCCCAGGGCTGCTCTGAAACCAGGGCCAATGTCCTCGCTGTCTATATTTACCCAAGGCTGCATTGCCTAAGACTCGCCTTCTGTCCAACCGTTTTGCCATAACCCTTGAACATCCACCTTCCAACTGTGGCCTCACCAGCATTCCAGGAAACCCAAGATCTTTGTACAAGCTGCAGCATTGAGCAAAAACCTCGAAATGAGAGCTGGGGTGTGGCCATTTCTTTCTGTTTTGTGTGTATAGTTTTATTTCTGCTGTTCTTATTTCAGACAGCTCTATTATACAGCTCTGTCTGTCCTGGAACTTACAGAGATCCTCTTGCCTCTGCTCCCCTAGTGCTGGGATGAAAATGAAAGGCACGTACCACCATGCCTAGCTTCGTAAAAGTGTTGAAGCTTTATTAATTTTAGGTGTGTGTGTGTGTGTGTGTGTGTGTGTGTGTGTGTGTGTGTGTACCTCAGTGCAGGTATCTACAGAGGTCTGAAGAGTTGGATCCCCTGGAGCTGGAGTTACAGGCAGTTATGAGCCTCAACTAAGTTGGATGCTTGGAATTGAACTTCGGTCCTCTGGAAGAGCAGTAACCACGGAGCCATCCTCCAGCCCCCAAACCTCATTTCCTTGATGAGGTCCACTTTGCCCTCACATATGTCATGCAGCCTCTACCCCATAAACACTACTGAGTTGCTCACCTTGCTCTAGACTTCTGACACATTTCACAATTAACTCATAACTCTATCTCTTCTTTCCTGAGGAGTTCCCATTCCAGGAGGGCAGAGACCCCAGCTGTTCTCTGATCTATAACAAGGGTTTAGTTGGGCCCGGACACAGTAGGTGAATAGTCAACATGACCAAAGGAGTGATGAGCAAGTGAAAGGCATTGACTTGGAACCTGCTCATAGGACAAAATTCTTGGGGGAAGAATAAGTGTCTGTGTACTAGGGGCTAAAGACAGAAATTAGATGGATCACATGTCCCTGCCCGAACTCCTAGGGGTTAGAACCCTCCACACAGCCCATGCCCTCTCCTCTGTAAATTATGGAGAGAAAGTGTAGGGACCCCAAAGTTGGCTCAAGACACCACAAGACCAACTTCTCAGCACAAAGGGGATTTATTTGTCCCAGAAGGACAAAGGGCAGGGATAAGAGACAAAGATGGGAGATAGAGGATGAGGGAATGGGGAAGGGAAAATGGAGAGGGGAGAAAAGGAGCAAAGGAGATGGGGAAGGGGTACTGGGGGGGGTGGTTCAAAAGACTCTGGATAGTGGAGAGACAGATGTGGCTTATAGGCAAGTGGCAATTTACAAAGGTAAAGGGGGAAGCCCCCTGTCAGGATGGGGTGTTTAATTTTAATTGGGCATGTTAAGTCAGTGAGCCAAAGGGGACTTTTGATTATTGGACTTCAGTTCTTTGATAGCTGAGCCTTAGTAGTCAATCTCAGGAGGAGGAAGTAACCTAATAAGGGACTGGACCATGGGGGTAGCTTTAGGAATGTTACCTAATGGTTCTTAGCAAGGCAGAGGGAGTGGGGGAGAAGGACAAGGCCTGCCAGAGCAATGTTTGCCATGCTTCGGCTGGCTAGGATCCTTTGAGAAAGAGCTGTGTGTGTACAAAGCACTTCTTAGCATCTAAGACAAAGGGGCAGAGAAGCCTATTTGTCTGACAGGGTCTGCAGAGCTGTGCTGTCTCCCTGGACACAGTGGGTAGTGTCTGGCCATCCACCAGTGGTTCGCCCAACTACAAAAATGAATGACCTGACTGTGTTCCCGAAGTTCCCAAGGACAGAATGGGTAGAAAGAGTGGGTGCTTCATAGTAGATGATGTTCAAATCCCACCTCTCTTACTGGGCAACAGGTCTAAAGGCAGTCTGAGACTGCTTTGCAAACTATTCTCTGTGGTGTGAGGATGAAGTTGCTCTGACAGAGTCTTCCTCGCCTTAACCAAACAGGTTTATCTTTCTTCCTAGAGTGAGGCAAAGAAGATAACGACTCAGGCAAACGCTTGGAACACATCAGGATGCTGGGAGTTCTGAGAAGTCACTCGGCTGTTGCTTCTCTCAAGATGGGGGCAGTAGGACTCAGGGGAGACACCTCTTTCCTGCAGCTCAGCGATGCAGAGAAACACTCCAGGGACACCCGGTGTCTCTTTCAGGCAAGGATCCTGAAAGGTCCCTTCAGACGCATCCTGCATTCCTAGAGCCTCTCCTTCTTCTCTTTCTGTTCCATCCTGGTTGAACTCACATGGAGGGTATGGTCTCCTGAGCTGAACACAAAAGTGATAGGGACTGTCCATTGCTATACAACCTGCCAAGGAAAGAGTAACCCCAAGGGTGGGAATGGTAAGTTGGTTCTGCACCTCTGAGGTGCTCGGAACGGATAAGACTGGGGTGGGGAGCTTGACCCCTGGCTCTGGGATGGCAGCAAAGCAAAGCAGGCATCTGGCAGTGGGCTCCACTCCTTAAGGAGGGCCAAGGGCCACATAAATGGTTGGCAACAAACTAGACGCAGTGCCTTCACTTGTGTTCCACCCGCAGCAGGCGGCTCTACTTCCCTTAGGAAGCACATTATAAACCTCAAAGCACACGCCAGCCACATTGGTTTTGTTTGTTTGTGTGGTGGTTTTGTTTGTTTTGTTTCCAGACAAGGTTTTTTTTGTGTGTGTGTCTGTGTATGTGTGTGTGTGTGTGTGTGTGTGTGTGTGTGTGTGTGTGTGTGTGTAGCCTTAGAGATCACTCTTTAGGCTAAGAATCCGTTATCTCTGGAACCCACAGAGATTCCCTCACCTCTGTCCCTCAAGTGCTGAGATTAAAGGCGTGTGACACCATTGCCCGGCCACCAGCCACATTTGAAAGGCCTGTAGGAGCTGTTGAACCAAAATCTCTTGCCATATGCTTGGGGATACCGAGGCACAGACTATCGTATAGACTGTTGCCATGTCAAAAGTAAAACCTCAGACCCTTTTCCTGGAAAGAATTTACTCTATGCACCCAAGCTGTGGTTAAAAAAAAAAAAAGCAATTTCAAGTCCCAAAGGCCTTCCCCTCCCCTGCAACGACTGCAGCTTCAGGGCTTGAACAGGGCCCAAACCATCCTGTTTATTTGGGAGCCAGGGGGCTTATCACAGAGGTAATCAAGGCCTCCCAAGATCAAGCAAGAACAACCACACTTCCAGATATTCACTCATTTATTTATTTACACCACACCCACTTCCATAAAAGGATGTTTGAGGTGGCTCACCATAAAAGCCACAGGAGTAGCAGAACCATTCAAAAGTGATTAACTGTCTAGAAGGCTTAGGACTTTCATGATTTCAGAGTCCGGTGGGAATTTTGTTGTTAAGGATTAAAGCAGGGTTTTGCTTTGTTTTGAGACATTATGCACCCTAGGTTGACTTCAAACTTGATATTCTCCTGATTCAGCTGTTTATTAAACACTGGGATGTTCGGGCTTGTGCTACTATGACTGGCTTAAGAGAAGCCTTTGATCTCAGGGACTTAAACAGGTCAGAGTTTGAGAGTTCAAGAGCATTGACGGGTTTGAGAGCACTTGATGCTTTCAAAGTAACTAAAATGAGGGTGCTGGCAGGGTGGATCCATGGGTACCAAAGGTAAGAAGAGAAAAAGCCAAGACCAAGTGTATGAGTTCATACCTGCTCACTTACCCTTAGCCCTCTTCTGATGCTGTAAGAAGAGTTTCTGAGACTGGGTACTTAATAAAGGAAAGAGGTCTAGCAGGGTATGTTGGTATAGGCTTAAGAAACTAAAGCCAGGGGCTGGAGAGAAGGCTCAGCAGTTAAGAGCACTGGCTGCTCTTCCAAAGGTCCTGAGTTCAATTCCCAGCAACCACATGGTGGCTCACAACCATCTGTAATGGGTTCCAGTGCTTTCTTCTAGATTTTTTTTTTGAAGACAGCTACAGTGTATTTATAGAAAATAAATAAACAAATCTTTAAAAAGAATAAATAAAATAAAAAAAAATCCCAAAACTTCAAAAACTCACCCCAGCAACATACCTCAAGGAGAAGGAGGAGGAGGAGGAGAAGAAGGAGGAGGAGGAGGAGGAGAAGGGGAAGAAGGAGAAGAAACTAAGGCAGGAGAATCAGAAAGACCATTAAAAACAAAAACAGTGTGTATAGGAGGAGTGGGGGATGGAAAGTGTCCCTATGGTTCAGGATAGGAAAGCAGTAAGCATGACACTAACAAGGGTGTCCTACCATGGCGGAAAGCAGAAGGGAGGCACCTGTATATGGAAGAGGAAAAACCCTGGTGCAGGCCTGACCTGCTCTTGTAGCATCAGGGAACACACTGCTGCCAAAAGGCTGTAATTCTTCTTCAAGACTCCACCACCAACAATAGCAATCAAACCAGTAGAGACCCTGGTAACATGGGTGTGGCCCTGAATTTGATTTCCAAGAACAAAAATCAAAGCAAACCTATAGCATTATCTGCTTAAGCCACATTGAGAGCCTACTATGTGCTGGGCTCTCTGCAGAGATAATAAAAATATAAAGCCTCCTCCTTCTAGGATGTCCTGTTTCCAAAGCTGTACTTGGAGCATTTGCAGATCAGCAACCTCTCCATCTACCCACCCTTGTTGCTTGTTGGCCCTGGTTGAACTGGTCTCTGCAGGTCTCCTTTCTGCGTACTGAGGCAGATGCTGCCCAGGCCTACAGGCTCTGGCTTCCGGATCCTTCAGACACTGTGATAAAGAATCTTATAGCAGAGCATGCGATTTGGCTTCCCACAGGGTTCAGTACGGCAGGTGGCCTGATCTTGGATGGACGGAAGATGGGGGTGAATGCAGTGCATAGCCCCTCTTTTCCTGTTATGCCTCTGCAGAGATGCCCCCTTGCACGGGGCAGCAAGCTGTGTCTCTTCACATGCTGCTGGTTGTCAGGCCCTCATTTCCCTCTCCCCACTCCTAAACTGTGTTTTAAGTCCCAGAAAAAGTACTGGTCCCTCAAATTGACTCCAGGTCTTTCCCCCTTTTCTTTTGAGACAAGACAGCACTGTATAACTCTGGAAGTTGCCGTGTAGACCAGGCTACTTTCACACAAACAGAGATCTCCGGGCTATGTCTCCCCAGTGATGGGATTAAAGGTGAGCATCACCATCCCCTGTTTGGCTTCCTTCAGAAGACAGTCCTTTCAGACTCTAACTGCATATGAATTACCTGGGGGTCTTAACCTGTTTCCTGAGGGACAAGGTAAGGCCTGACACTGCATTCTATCAAATTCCCAATCGGCATCAATGCTGCTGCTTCAGCAAGGTAGTAAAGGTAGCAAGCCAAACTAAGATGCCGTCATAAAGTTCACTCCATCTCAGCTCTGGACAGAACAGCGATGGCTGCATCACACCCAGCCTCTGGGGGTGATTTACACCCGTTAACATCTGCTCAAAGGGAAAAAGAAAGACTTTCCTTTTAGAAAAAGATGTTTTGTGGAGTAAAGGCACCACTCACTCCCTTTCCTCCATGGATGCTGCAGGAAAAGGATGCACTGTTCAAAGCTGGAACCACAGTGGGGGAAAATGCTAGAAATGCAAGCATGTGGTCCTGAGCTTAGCTCCCCAGAACCCACTGAAGAAGCAAAGTGTAGGGGAGACGGCTGTACCCCAGGGACTCACTGATCAGGCAGCTTACATAGACAGCTAGCTCGGGGGCCCAATGACAGACTTGGTCTCAAAAACAAACAAACAAACAAAAGTAATAGACTGGGTGGTGTTGGCACACACTTTTAATACCAGCACTTGGAAGGCAGAGGCAGGTGGATCTCTATGAGTTCATCAAAGCAATTCCAGGACAGTCAATACAACACAGAGAAACTCTGTCTCACAAAGATCCCAAACTAACTATCTATCTGTCTGTCTGTCTGTCTGTCTATCTATCTATCTATCTATCTATCTATCTATCTATCTATCTATCTATCTATCCATCTAACTATCTATCCATCCATCCATCCATCTATCCATCCATCCATCCATCCATCCATCCATCCATCCATCCATCCATCCATCCATCTATCTATCTATCTATCTATCTATCTATCTATCTATCTATCTATCATAATGATGATGTAGTGGAGACTATGGTGACCTGCATAAGAATGTTCCCCATAGGTTCATATATTTGAATGCTTAGTACTAGGGAATGAAACTCCTTGAAAGGATTAGAAGGATTAGGAAGTACAGTCTTGTTGGTAGGGGTGTAGGGGTGTCTCACTGAAGGTGAGCCAAGCCCAGATTTACTTTCTCTGATTCCCTACCTACAAATCAGGATATAACTCTCGACTACTGCCCCAGTAGTAGGATGCTTGAATGCTGCCATGTTCTCTGCTATAGTTATAATGGACCAAGCCTCTGAAACTATGAAAGCCCCCAACTAAATGTTTCCTTTTATATGAACTGTTTTGGTTGTGGTGTCTCTTCACAGCAATTAAAAAATTACTGAAACAGAAACCAGTAAAGAAAAATACTTTAAAGGCAACCTCTGGCCTTTAAACCCACAGGTACCAGCAAGGGCATCCACCACACACACACACACACACACACACACACACAGAGAGAGAGAGAGAGAGAGAGAGAACACCACTGTCTTATGGTCATGACATAAGGTATTCCTAATTTAAGGAGGAAGAACCTAGTCTTTGATAGCACCGCTGAGCTGCAAAACTAACCCTAAAGAGTCTACTGCCAATTGCTTGCCAATTCAATGATCCAATTGTTTAAGCCACGGTTACAGGTCACTTGTTCCTGAAAGCCTCCAGGTGATAGGATGACAGCAGCAGAATTTGAGGAGCGGCACCGGAGACCGTGCGAGCACAAAGCATGGCCTGTTTCACCCGATGGATCATCAGCGTCTCCTCAGCATCTCCTGCAAACACATCTCCTTGGAGCTTGCTCAGCAGGCAAAGGGGAAAGTCACTCCAGCAGGGGCAGAGGATGTGAGAGAGAGCAGAGGAAGGATATAGGCTAGAACTGAGGGGAGACAGATTTGGGGAACTGAGAAGGGCCTGGAGCCAAGCAAGGAAGTCTCATGGGTTGAGTGGGAAGGAGGGAGCCAACTAGGAAGTTGAAGCAAGGGGAGAGAGGCCAGATTGGATGAAATCAAATAGGTTCCAACACTCCAGGAAAAGGGATGGGTGGGGCTCAATGATGAAGCACTAAAAAAAAATATGTCTATCATGCTCAGGGCTACAAAAACTAAAAGTAAGTCACATATATCATGCAGGGAAGATAGGTCAAGCAGACAAATTGTTTGCCTTATAATCAGGACATACATTAGAACCCCGGCACCCAACTAAAGCAGGCAGCACTTGGAGTCCTCCAGCTGAAGAGATGGAAACAAACCTGCCAGCCTAGCCAGGTTTGTGAATTTCAGGCCAATGAGAGTCCTGTCTAAGAAACTAGGTATGTGGGAGGGTGGAGGAAGGGGGCGAGGTGACTGCTAAGCTGTATTTCCTGAGTTTGATCCCTGAGATCCACATAGTGGACAAAAGAGCCAACTCTTGCAAGATGTTCTCTGACCTCCACTCCCGAGATGTGACACGAGTCACCTCATCCTTGTAATACACAAAACAATAAATGTATATAACGTTTTTAAAAAAAACAATGTAGATAATATCTTGTATCGGGGCCAAGTCTTTTTTTTTTTTTTTTTTTTTTTTTTATCTTGTCCTGGCTGCAGCCATGTAAAGCATGACTCAAAGACGCTGTCCCTCTTCCCTCCTATGAAAGAGTCTATTAAAAAACCACCCCAGGTAACTGCCAATTTTGTTTTTGCTAAACTGTTTGTTCCACTTGCCTCTTCAACTGCTATGGCTTCTGCCTTTCTTTCTTTCTTTCTTTCTTTCTTTCTTTCTTTCTTTCTCTCTCTCTCTCTCTCTCTCTCTCTCTCTCTCTCTCTCTCTCTCTCTCTCTCTTTCTTTCTTTCTTTCTTTCTTTCTTCACTTTGCACTCCGGGTCCTTTATTTCTCTTTGTACATTAGGCCATGAATTCATAGGGAACGGGCTCCAGCAGCTCAGGCTCTTTTCCATTAGTCCTCACAAAGTGGGCGTCTCTGGGTGGCGCAGGCTGTCACTTCAGCTGAACCAGGTGCCCTTCTCTGGCTTCCTTTTCCTTCTGGTCGTTCTCCTTCACCTGCTTCAGGAAGCCATCTCTGCTCTTTAAGTGCTTGATGTGCTCAATCCGCACGTTGATCCTCTTGGCCAGAATCTTGCCCTTAACTTGCTTGTTTACAATGATGCCCACAGCATGATGGGTGACATTATAGACTCTTCCGGTTTTTCCGTGGTAACACTTATGGGGCATTCCCTTGATGTCTACAATATCACCCTTCTTGTAGATTCGCATGTATGTAGCCAAAGGAACAACTCCATGTTTCCTAAAAGGTCTAGAGAACATATAGAGAGTGCCTCTCCTCTTTCCTTTTGTGTTCGTCCTGTTGGCGAGTTAACTGGAAGATGGCTGCCGCGGCGAAAGGAAGAGGGCGTGGCTGCGCGCTATTACAAGGCCCGCCTGCGAGGTTCTTCGACAGAACCTCATCGCCCTGATAACTTAGAGACCCCATGAGGACGCTTTCCTTTGCGCATATTAAAGGCAGCAGGCCAACAGAAACTCCACAGCCCAGAATGAGGCCCTCACGGGAGTAGAGCCAGACGCGACTCGGCTTCTGCCTTTAAAAGATTTCTTGAGAAAAATAGTTGGGGCAGTGGGCATGGTGGCACATGCCTTTAATGCTAGTACTCGGGAGGTAAAGGCAGGTACATCTCTGTGAGTTCAAAGCCAACCTAGTCGACAGAGTAAATGACTATCAGGGCTACACAAAGAGACCCTGCAGAAAAAACAAAAAAACAACCACAAGGAAACAGGGCTGCTCTGGGTGAAAGGTTTCTTTCTAGGCAATCATCTTCAGGCTTAATAAAGTCTCTCAATTTCCAACTCTGGCTTTGTTGTGTGGTCCTTGGGATCTTTGCCTCAGTGATATTTGGAGACCCCAGCGAGATCGCCTGGCATAGATAGGGACTATGGACTGTAGCAGGTACTGGAGCCTAAACTGTTTTAGAGCTCTGCAAGAAACACTGTCAGTGTTTGAGGCAGTCCCAGTCCCTCTGACACCACTAGCTAAATTATTTTCAACAGTCGTCTGGTTCAGACCTCTGGAAATGAGTTTTACTCTGGTTTTGGTCTGGGTACTTATCTGGGGCACAGGGAAAGACTAAACACAGATGTTCACTCTATACCCAGGGTGAGATGTCACAGAAACATCTGTTCCATATTTGTAGTCTGTGGTGGTCAACAGTCTATTATTTTTTAAATCTAGTCCATTTGTTGTTTATCTGTTTTTTGTTTGTCAGTCTGTCCTAAAATTGTAAGTCAGAGTCTTTAAAGTATAAAACATTTGCTACGAAACAACTTACCTTACTGGGATGCTTCTTCATCATTTCCAGGAGACATAAAGACATGGAGGTAATTATGGGGTCCACTTCCTAAAGGGACACTTACAGACTCTCTGTGAGTTAGAATGGCCTAATTTCCATTTTGAATGTCCACCTTGGACATGTTAGATCACCAAATGGATGTCACAGTCTGCTTAATGGTCACAGGGAGTCCCCACCAACCCTGACCATACATTGATGTTTGGCTTAGCCTTTTTTTAAAGCCCTTTCTATGGCCCAAGGCTTGTACTCTTAAGGTTGGTACTAAGATTCTGGTAGCCACATCCTAAAAGGTGAGGATATAAAGGGTTTTACTGATTGGCCTAGAAGAAGAGCTATCCCCACCCACTGAATTTAAAGTGATCCTATCTTGGGCCTCCACCCTAAAGGCCCCTTCTTCTAAGACCTGCCATAGTTTCCCAGAGTATCCCAATTGGTTCCACATATGTCCCATACCTGAACCCAGATGACATCTCAATAGACACCCTAACTTCACTGAGCTCCCCTGACTCATCTCGGTGTCAGGCAGTTCCTGTCCTTCTCGTACTGAGCAAGCCCTTAGATTCACTCCTTTTCATGGTATACCCTCCTTTCTCAACTAGTGACTTGTATAATTGGAAATCCCAGGCCCTCATTCCTCTGACCAGCACCCCCACCCAGTCCTCAGACTTTTAAACCTTAACAAGGATCTCATACATGGGCTAAGACCATGACCAATTCTCCCTTCAGTAAAGCTGACTTCTTTTAAACTCTGGTGCCTAGGGTCCCACTTCCCACTGTCAGGAAGCTAAAGGATCGCATCCCTGTTTTCCCTCTTGATTTACTCCTTATAAAATAGGGAGCCATGGATGGCCTTAGGATAAACCTGCCATTTCTATGCCAACTGATCAAGAGTAATTAATGAAAGCCTTGCCATGGTTACGAAACATCTCAATGAGATAAAAAGACAGAGACATAGATCATTGGTACCAGCCTCAGCTCTCTTGGTCCCTCTGCTAAGTCCTCAGCTATCAGCACTGGCTGAGCCTCTCATGTGCATTCTCACTGGATTAAGGTTGGGTCTTGCATTTTAAACCAGACGCCCAATTATGTAAAACAAAGAGTGAATTCAGTCAAGTCGATGGTTCTTAGGACCAACCTTACCCTTTAAAGCAGGGTGAGTCTGAGATTTGACTCATTTTCCTAAGACCAGTGGAGAATGTGACAGGGCCACCAAGGTTCCTCCATCTTGTCCCAGCTTCAGCCACCCAAGGCTGACTCAGAGAGACTCCATCTCCATCCCACTCACAACTCTTCCCATGGGAAAGTCTCTTAGAAATTTACCCAACTTTGTCTCAGAGACTTGAGGTCAAAATGCCCCAGCTAAGTGCCAATTTTTGTTTCATAAAGACTCAAATTTGGACTCTGGTTTTGTTGACTGGTCTTTGGGGGTCTTGGCCCCATGATTATCTGAGGATTGAGACAGTGCAGGTTATCAGCGAAGGTTGTTCTCTGACCTCCACACACATGTGCACATATGAAAACATACATGTGCACTTGTACAGATATACACGCACACAACCAGAGAGAGAGAGACAAAGAGAGAGAGAGAGAGAGAGAGAGAGAGAGAGAGAGAGAGAGAGAGGGAGAGAAAACACAAGCCAAAAAAAGGAGGACAGGTGTGTGTGTATGCAGTACACAAGTGTGTGTCTGTGTGTGTGTGTGTGTGTGAGAGAGAGAGAGAGAGAGAGAGAGAGAGAGAGAGAGAGAGAGAGAGAGAGAGAGACTCAGATGCAATGAGAGGAAATCTGAATCAGTACCAAGACTTGCTCAACAAGCATACCCTAGTATGGTTTGAGCCTTCCCTTGGAACTCCTTGTTTAGCAGGACCAGACTATTTGCACAACTAAACAGGAAGTCACAGAGAGAACACCCTTCCATTACACTTATCAGGGAGCTGAGGCCTAAGGAGGTCTGAAGTCAGGTCACAGAGGGAACTGAAGACTGGATATATTGAACCTGGAGAAGCATTCAGGACTCAACCTGCAGCTCTTTTCAGAACCACAGATGCTACAACAAACAGAACAAAACAAAAACCCCTGGGCCTACCTGGCTAATGCAGCCTCTAGAGGGGGAAAAAGCCAACAGGAAGCTCATCACTAGGACCTATCCCCCAGAGTGAGGAAGTTAGAGATAAAATTCCTTAAATACTTAATACCTTGTAACACTCTTCCAAAATTCCCAAGAAACTAAACTCTTATTTAGAATAAATAAATACAGCTTTGAAGTTGTTGGAAGTAAGGGATATTTTGGGGGCCACAGAGGTGAGGGAGATCAACATAATGTGAAAGGATTTTCACAATAAGAATTTTACAGATTTGTTACCACTCAGCCAAAACAGCACACTCCAGCCTCAGCTTTGTGGAAGGCCATGAGTTCAAAGTCCAACTTGATCACTTTCAAAACACACACACACACACACACACACACACACACACACACACACACACACACACTAGTAGAATTAGATGAGTGGATGTCCCAGACACAGAATAGTGGAAACTATCGATCTGGGTAAGGAGGAGCCCTAACTAGTCTGACTGGGCCTCTGCTTTTAGGCCATTCTTCTATTGGAAGATATATACTCTCTTGCTCAAAAATACAGTCCTTCGGCCAGCGGTAGCTGTCACGTCAGAGATGGTCAGGAACCTGAATTCAGGCCCCACTGAACCCACTGAAGCAGAATCATTATTCTAGCAGGATCCTTGGGGGGATTCTAGCTAGTGTGGAAGTTTAGGGAACTCTGGATCAGGCCATTGAAAGAATTACTTTTGCCCTCTTTTCCCCAAGGCTTTAGCACCTCTGCAGTCCTCCAGTGTCCTGTCTTCCCCATCCCCTGCTTGCCACAGGATGGTGATATTCCACTCGGGAGACCCTGGCCTTATCCTAGGGTGACCGACAGCAGGGAGCTGATGGTACATCTGTGGAGCCTCCTGCACTTTGCCCTCCATCCATGTGATCCTCTCCAAATCCCTGTGGTTTTCCCCAGAGGGCCAGCTCCGCCAACCAGAGCTGGTCATGGGTCTGGCTGTGGGTGACTAACCCTCAGCACCCAGTTCTGAGACGCTGAGATGTGCTAAACCCTCAGTGAACCAGGGGAGGAACCATGCATTTCTTCCTGATATTTCTCTCCACTGACACGTTTTCCTAAGTGGCAGGACTTACTAGCTTAGATGGCCCCCTCCCCACCCCCCATCCCCTGCCAGCTCCCCCATCCCCCATCTACTCTAGAAGTCAGGGAAGTCTTCCTGTTGCCACTAATAGTCTTATGACTTAAGCAAGTTCCTTGCCATCTCTCATGGGATTAGATGGAATGTTAGAGAGGCTCTCTATGGCCATATCTCTCTGCTTAGGAGTAAGGATAAGCATGCCTGGGATGGTCGGAAAGAAAGATCTGAAAGGTCAAGCAGAGAAAAATCAGACTTGGTGCTCTAAGCTTCTGCTAAACCAGTGGCTCTGTGAACTCTCTAAATGTGCAGCAAATGCTTGAGTTGTTCTCTGAGTATCAAATACACAGCATGTTATAAAGACTTCATAGGGAAAAAAGAAACATAAAATTTCCCATTAATGTTATGTTAATTGTCTGTTGGAATGGTAAATTTTGAACATGCCAGGTGAAATAGCCCACTTCATTAAAATGAATCTCACTTTAAGAAAAAACAGTATTCTTATTATATTTTTACATTTATAGGGTGTTTTGGTTACATGTATGTCTGTGCACTACATGTGGCCAGAATTGGGTATAAGAGTCTCTCTGGAACTGGAGTCACCTTGTGGTGACTGGAAATCGAACTTGGGTCCTCTGGAAGAGCAGCCAGTACTTTTGACCACTGAGCCACCTCTCTTATGTTCTGATTTATCTATTTGTTTTGGTTGGTTGGTTTTTTTTTTTTTTTTTGAGACAGAGTTTTTCTGTGTAGGCTTCTCTGTCCTAGAACCCGATCTGTAGACCAGGCTGGCCTTGAACTTAGAGATCTGCCTGCCTCTGCCTCCCAAATGCTGGGATTAAAAGTGTGTGACATCATGCTTGGCTCAAGAAGGGTTTTTTTTTTTTTTTTTTTTCCTTTCTTCTCTCTCCCTTCCTTCCTCTTTTTCTTTTTCTTCTTAGAGATCTCTCAGATTTTCAAAACTGACCTAAGATTTTTAAACTTGAGAAATCCTCCTGCCTCAGCTCCCAAGCAGCCATAACTACAGGCATGTGTACCACCAGATCTGGCTCTACAAATATTTGCATATAAGTTCTAGGCTTTGTCAACAAATGTCAGCATTTGAATGGATCCCCTATTGAACAATAGGTATCAGAGGCAGGACCTAGCATGTGTTTTACGCCCTGACCCCAGATATTGGTGGGATAAGAATTATTTCTCGAGTCCTACTTAAATCACATGACAGAAAGATAAACAAAGATCCAAAGTAAAGAGACACGGTAATCCTGAAAAGGTGTTGCAATATGTTTTCCTGACTCGGTGAATTTTTCCCATGGCACAAAAAGCATTGTTTGTGTGGCTTAAAGGCTGGACACTAGAGAGAATGAGAGCAATGGCAGAGAGGGGAAAAAGTTACCAATCCAGGCTCCCATGCGTTGACTTCCTCTCACCGAAGCCTGTAACCACTAGCCTTGTGGAGTTGGGGAAATGTGAGTGTTCCTGGTTTGATTTGCCAGGCTGACTTCTGTGAGCTGTCAGCCTAAGGGATCCAGCTCTGATGTTGTCTCCCTTGTCTGTGTCCAGCCCTTGCTCTGACAAGGTGTCTGTTTAGGCAGAGAGCCAAGCTGGCAGTCAAAGTGGAAAATCACAAGGCAGGGAATTACTTGTATGAGTTTAAAGCTCCGGTCTCCCATGGTTCAGCAGTTCCAGAGAGGTCTTACCCCAGAATTTGCTGCTCAATTCTCTGTTTATACTGTGAGAGTGGAACAGTATGCTTTCATCTCTGGGTACCATAATCCTAGCCATGTCCCATGGGCTACCAAGACTGCATGGCCCATGTCCTTTGTGTTGCCTGACCTATCTAAAGAATCCACTCTGTATATTGTTTTAGAAACCGGCAAAACCTCCTTTCCATAAACTCCCAAAGCCCTAGCATTTAAGGAACATGGAGAAGCTGGAAAGATGGCTCAGTGCTTATGAATACAGCAGTTCCAGCAGCCCACATGGCAGCTAATGAGCATCCGTGTGGCTACGGTTCCAGGGCATCTGACACCCTCTTCTGGCCTCCGTGGGTACTGCACACATGTGGTGCACATATATGCAGGCAAAACACCCATCCAACATAAAATGGTGGTTGTGGTGGTGGTAGTCGTAGTAGTTGTGGTGGTTGTAGTAGTAGTAGCAAGTGTAATATGATGATAATGATGGTGGTGGTGGTGGTGATAGAGATTATACTTTTGGAATAAAACGTTAAGGCACTGGATCAGTTGAGAGCAGGCTTATTTGTGCTTTGGTAAGGTTCACTGAGCCCTTTAACAGAAGCCCCTTGGTTCCGATAGGTAGGTGAATCTGGCTCCTCCACCCACAGTCCTAGGCTTTCTCACCTGCTCTGGACATGAGTGTATTTTGGATTGATTACTCCTTGTCACCATTTTTTTTCTTTTCTGTCTGGTTAGTTAGTTTTTTATTGGGGGGGGTGAGGGTGGGGATAATTCCTTACTTTCAATTGTTTATCTTACTTGATATGTGGAATTGCAAATGAGGAAATGTTTAAGAACACAGCTGTAATTTGGGAACATTTCATGATTCAGTCCTGTTTGGAATTAAGGGTCTCACCCTGTAGGCCTGGAACTCTTATGTAAACCAGGGTTAGCTTGAACTCACAGAAATCTACCTGCCGCTGCCTCCTGGGTGCTGGGACTCAGGAGTATGCTACCACACCTGGTTTTATTTTGGCAGAGAGTCTCTCACTGCCTTAGAAATTGAGTCCTAAAGTCTTTCTCATATCCATTTCCTTAGTATTATAGACACACTACCATATCTGGTATTTTTTTATTTTAAATATGAGTTTATTTATTTATATTACTTATTTATAATATATGCAGGCATTGTTATTTTGCCTGCATGTATTTCTGTCTGAAGGTGTCAGATTCTGGAGTTTCAGACAGTTGTGAACTGCTATGTGGGTGCTGGGAAGTGAACCCAGGCTTCTGGAAGAGCAATCAAAGCTCCTAACTGCTGAGCTGTCTTTCTTGCCCCTGGTACTATTTTTTTTAATTAATCACATTTCATAGAAGCTCCATGGACTCAAATATTTCTCCTTCGTAATAGTAAGCAAATTCCTGTGAATTATTATTTGCAGAACACACTATATAAAATAATTTCCATAAAAATCCCATGAGGTGCCAGGTGTGATGTTACATGCTTTTTAATCCCAGTACTTGGGAGGTAGAGGCAGGCAGAACTCTGAGGAGTTCAAGGCCAGCCTGATCTACACAGAAAGTTCCAGGACAGCCTGGGCTACCTAAGTCTCAAACAACCAAAGCAAAAAACTTCTACAAGGTTCCTCCTCTCTGGGTAACTGCCACACCTCCCTCTGCACTGGACTGCCTTTGCCAAATGCATCTTTTCTTTTGTGATGGTCCAAAGATAGACAAATATAAATCACAGTAAAACAAAACTCCCTTTGGATCAGAGGACACCTCTCCAGTGCTAGGCTCTGGTCAGAGTTACAGGGATAGAGAAACTGGTCTACACCGATGTAATTAAACTTGGGTAGGGGCTAGAGAGCTCAGTGCTAGGGATTTCTCTTAGAGAACTCTGTTGGTGGTGGTGGGCTGGGCCCCTCTCCTGCTTCCTCTCTTCTGGGAGGCTGCCTAGGCAGAGGAGGAAGTAACACATTCCTCGGCTGTATTCATTCTGGGCCTACTTCCTGGTCCTAGCCCAATGTCAAATTCCTGCCAAATTCCTAGAAGCAGCCTCCAAAGCTCTCCACATTTAAATGAATCATGGGTTCTGAAGATCTCAGGTCCTCATGTTTGCAAAGCAGGCACTTTACCTACTGGTCTAGCTTCCCTTCTACCCTCTTTTACTTTTAAGTTTGAGAGAGGGTCTCATTGAGTCGCCAGAGCTGGCCTTGAACTTGTGATCCTCCTGACTGTGGCTCCAAAGTAAGTGGGATGACAAGCCTACGCCATCAGAATCAGCAACATATCCTCCTCTGTTGTTTTCTTCAGCTGATTAATAGCCTGGCCTTTCACCTATATACCCTTAAGTTTCCTGCAATCATGTTTTGCTTTGTTTCAGATTGTCACCGCATCAGTACCACTTCTGTACTCTATTAGTTATGTCTGTGTTAGCCAAATACACAAGTACTACACAAATGAAAAACAAAGCTTGCTGCTTCCTTTTTCTACTTGTTTGTTTGCTTGTTTATTGAGACAGAGTCTCTTTAAGTCTCTCTACATAGTTCTGACTGTCGGGTAATTTGGTATGTAGACCAGGCTGCCTTAAGCACACAGAGATCCTCCTGCTTCTGCCTCTTTTCCCATCCAGCTTTCTTCTTTCACTTTCAAGTTACAAGGTTTCATTTACTACCTACTGTGGGGCCATCCAGAAGTAAACTCTGTATAAGGGACAAACCACTGTTTAAGAGAGAGAGAGAGAGAGAGAGAGAGAGAGAGAGAGAGAGAGAGAGAAGAAAAAGGAAAGAGAGAAAAAATAGAAAAAAGATAAAGGAGAGAGAAAGAAAAGAAAACCAGAAAAAAGAAAAAGAAGAATGAGAGAGCGAGGGGGGAGGGGAGAGACAGAGACAGGGAGAGAGACAGAGAAGTTTGTAGCTTCTGCATTCATTGTTTTTTTACATAAGATGTTTGCACGAGTTCTGTGGGCTGTGGGGAATTCCTGAACTCACTTCCTTAGAACGGAGAGTGGAGAACTTTCTCACCCTGTGCTAAGCTGAACCCTGGCCTCCTGTTTTCATCCTATTTTGTTATCTGCCCTTCACCAGAGTTTATTGCTCTATAAGACCTTCCCAATGTCCCTCTACTTTAGTTCAAATACAGAGCACGTCTTAGAACAAGGAGAGAAGCCACATGACCAAAGGCTTCTAATAGACACAGATGCTAGGAACTCCTCAAGGGCACTCATGAACATCTACCCTCAAGGCCTGGCTGCCTGGAGTCTGCTGCCATTGCCCAGTCTCCACTCAGCACCAAAGCCTCTCACTGGAATCTGGAGAGCCAGGGGTAGAAATTCTTTTTTTCTTTTCTCTTTTTAAATACGAAAAACTTTGTTTTCTTTTA
This sequence comes from Micromys minutus, assembly GCF_963924665.1. Taxonomy (NCBI): domain Eukaryota; kingdom Metazoa; phylum Chordata; class Mammalia; order Rodentia; family Muridae; genus Micromys; species Micromys minutus. Next base: position 60,161,750 of record NC_137976.1, on the reverse strand, counting down.
AAGACACTAGTGCATAAATTTAATCAGAAGCTTCCAGAAGTTCTGTAGCACCAGATTTCTATTGTAATAAAAATGGTAGTTTAGCCAGGCATGGTAGCATAGAACCTATACTTTTAATCCCAGAATTCAGGAAGCAGAAGCTAGAGGATCTCTGTGAGTTTGAGGCCAGTCTGGTCCACACAGTAAACTCCAAGAAAGCCAGGACTACAAATAAAGGCCTTGTCTCAACAAAACAAAACAAAACAAAACAAAAAGATAAAAGTATATAGATCAGGGGTGTAACATCATTGTTAAAGAGCTGCCTACAATGCACAGAACATTTAGCAATAAACACAATGAATCTACTTTTAAAAAATCACCTGTGTCTTTTCAGGAATAAGTTTAAGAATGTGTGAACATCGGCTGGAGAGATGGCTCAGAGGTTAAGAGCACTGGCTGCTCTTCCAGGGGTCCTGAGTTCAATTCCCAGCAACCACATGGTGGCTCACAACCATCTGTAATGGGATCTGATGCCCTCTTCTGGTGTGTCTGAAGACAGCTATGGTGTACTTATATATAATAAATAAATATTTCTTTTTAAAAAAGAATGTGTGAACATGAAATTATTGTTTCTATGATAGAAACGTAATAATATTAAATATGTCACATTACAGCTTGCTTTGGAAAATTGTGCCATAATTATGCACAATAAAACATATTATTCTTTCTTATTTAATAAAGCATGCATATGGAGCTCAGAGGACAACTTTGAGTTGTAATCCCTGCATGCTGAGATTACAGACATGTGACATCATGACAAGCTTCCTTTTGTTTGTTCGTTTTTTGTTTTTGTTTTTTAATTTTTTTACGTACATTTATTGGGCGTAAAATAAATGTATCATCAGTTAACAACACTTTCTGTACTTCCAGAGGACCCGAGTTAGGTTCCAGGTACTCATATGAGGAAGCTCACAACCACTCATATGTAATTTCAGCTCCAGAGAATCTGACACTTCTGGCTTCCAATGACACTGGCATTTACGTGTTCTCCCCCCCCCCCCCACTTCACACACACACACAAACATATATATGTTTAAATAATAAAAGTTAAAACTTGCTTGTCAACCCAATATTTTTAATTAAATTCTGTACTCACTCAGATTGCCTTAGTGTTTTATTCACTGATTGCTCTGTTTTTGTTTTAGAATTTCCTTTAGAATATCACAGGTCATCCTGACATGATCTCTTCTTTGGTTCTCCTAAAATGTGAGCGCTTCTTAGCTCTTTCTTATTTTGACTATATTTGGCAATTTTGAGAAATACTGATCAAACATTTCAGGTTCATTTATTTAGTTTTTAAATTCACGTGTGTGTGTGCACATGCATGTGTGTGTGTACACATGCAAGGTATGTGAGTACCTCAGAGACCAGAGACCAGAGGTTCCCTGGAGCTGGAGTTACAAACAGTTGTGAGGAGCCTGATGTGAGCACGGAAACCAAACTTGGGGCCTGTACAAGAACAGTATGTGCTCTTAACTGTGAAACCATCTTTCCAGCCATAGATCAAGTAGTTTATTTAGAGCAGTGGTTTTTACCTTTCCTGATGCTGTGACCCTTTAATACACTTCTTCATGTTATGGTGATCCCCCAACCATAAAATTATTTTTGTTGCTACTTCATAGATGAAATTTTGTTACCATTATAAGTTGTAATATAAATATTTTTGGAGATAGAGGTTTGCCAAAGGGGTCATGATCCACAGGTTGAGAACCTCTGGTTAATGGGATGTTTTTTAGTTGGTATCTGTCTGTTACCCTGGGTTTGGAAGTGGAGAGAGGAAAACCACAGGGGTAAAACATTACTTGGTCACATCTCATTTTTATCATGCATTACGTAAAATGCAGCATATAATATAATATCATATATAGTATGGTATAGTATAATATAGTATAGTATAGTATAGCATAGCATAGCATAGCATAGCATAGCATAGCATAGCATAGCATAGCATAGTATAGCATAGTTAAAGTAAGGCATAGCCTCCTAGTATAAGTATATGGCCAGAACTGAGGTATATTTTCCTTAGTCCAGAAAATGTTCCCCTTAATATTCTCCAAGCTTCCAAGCTCTTGGACATAGAATAGCACTTGTCTTCAGACCTGCCCATCTCGTTCCATCAAGGGGAAGTCAGGCAAGTATTTCTTCCTTGCTCCATCAGTGAACTTGTGGGCATATGAAGCGGCCATTCCAGGGATGAACAGACAGACACCCATGACACCCAGTCTGGGAAGAATCTCGAACATCATCTCTGCACAGTTAAACAGACTAAAACCTTATCCTTATACTTTGCAGAGGTGACCAGGTTTGGCTCCATCCAGAGAGGCCCTGCTTGGAAACCTTCTTTATCAAAGACATGTCTTCCTCATTTATTTATTTAACCAACAGTTTATTTATACCAGTAAGGCCTCATTTGTTGTTTGTTTTTTGAGACAGAGTCTCTCTCTATAATTCTGGCTGGCCTAGAACTGTAATACACATGAACCAGCACACTTGGATATTATCTTACTGCTTGAAGAATGTTGTACCTGTCCCTATCTGTCTTTCCTTCTTCTTTCCTTTGTTGTTATTGTTGTTGCTTTGTTTGTTTCTGAGGCAGGGTTTCTTTGTGTAGCTGTCTCTGGTTGTTTTGGACTCACTCTGTAGATCAGACTGGCCTCAAACTCAGAGATTTCCCTGTCTCTGCTTCTCAATTGCTTGTACCTGAGTTTGAAGGCATGTGCCACCACCATCTCCCAGCTTGACAAGTATTTTTATTTTGGCTCTATGAGATACTCTAAGTTCACTTGTATATTGTATTACCAGCTTTAGAATTAGCCACTGGTTACTACTCCAAGAATGATACTTCTTTCTTTATTGGAGAACTACATTAGAAACAAGGAGCTAGGGCCAGTGAGATGGCTGGCTCTACAGGTAAGGAAAGACCCTTGTCACCAAGCGTTATGACCTGAGTCTGATCTCCAGGGGGCCCACAGAGTGGGAAGGACAGAACTGACTGACACCCAAAAGTTGTTCTGTGACCTCACACATGTGTTGTGCCATGAGCACACACACACACACTAAATAAAAGAGAATCCAAAAGCTGGACAATAAATATGCCTACTGGCTCATTGCTCCCTGGATATTACCACTTTGGGGTCTTCTCTTTGTACAGAGTAATAAGATAGTTCTATGGCTAGTGCACACCTATAACCCCAGCACTCAGAAAGCAGAGGCAGGAGGATAACTGCAAGATCAAGGACAGCTTAGTATGTATAATGAGTTCTAAGGCTAAATGGCAAGACTGTCTCAGACAAAAATGTTTAAATGTAGACTAGCAGGTTTTTTTAAGTGAATGCATTACTATTTTATAGACTAAAAGTCATATCCTGTACATTGATTCCCCAGGACTCAGAAATGTAGAGGTAGGCAGAGCTCTGTGAGTTCAAAGCCACCCTGCTCTACAGACTTAGTTCTAGGCCAGGCTAGGTTACAATGAAGGAGAGATTTAACTCATTTGACTTTCAGGCTGGAACAATAGTAGGTCTGCTCATCTTGGCTGCAGTGTTGAAACTGAGTTAAGGCTGTGATTCTCCACATCTGGATAGCACTTTCCTTATTAGGAAGAAAATCACTAGTGAGAAATAAGTAACATTCCATATGGACTTAAGCAGAGTGTCTCAGGGGTATGATTCCTTAGATTGTTAAAAACAAAACAAAACAGAAAAGCATAAGCAGCCGGGCAGTGGTCCAAGCACTTGAGAAGGAGAAGCAGACAGATCTGTTGAGGCCAGCCTAGTCTACAGATAGAGTTCCAGAACATCTGGGGCTACACAGAGAAACACTGTTGTAGGAATTATTTAAAATATAAATGGTTTATCTCTTTATTGGTCCTGAGGTCTCACTCCTCAAGCCCAGTTTTCGTACAGAGCCTCCTGCACCTCTGTCACCTGGTCCAAGCTGCCACCCTTGGATCTCACTCTGTTTGTAAAATTCCCTTCCCTTAGCAGTTTTCTACTGCCTGTTCTCCACCTCTGTCCCTGGGTGTTTCTGTACCCCAAAATCCCACACAAACACTATACAGCCCGATAACTTTTCATACAGGTTTATGTGTTCAACCCTCAATCCACAAACCCTCTAAATAACAAGATTATATCAAATAGACAAAGATACAAACTTCCCTTCTATATGAGATATTAGACCCATAAAATCCTTAATGTTCACAGCTATTTAATGCCAATCAACCCCATCTGGGTCTAGTTGGTCCCTGGGAATCTCCATGTTACGACTACCTTCACCCTCATCCTCTGAGCTCTCAGACCTCTCTCTCTCCATCTCCCTTTCCCTACCCAGTCACTGGTTTTCCTTTATTTTACTAATAGGAAGGTTCAGATGAAGTCACCTCCAGAGTATATGACTAGGCAACCCTTCTTGGGGAAGTGGAATTAACATTAAAATACAAACAGCTTCAAGACAATCTATAAAACATTGTCTCAAAAATACAAAAACAATAACCTTTGCTTACACTTTCCTGTTGTGGGTGATTCAGATGCTTTGAGAATCTGCACGCAAATGCTAAAGGTCCTGTTCCCCAACTGGTTCTTGATTGACCAATAAAGGTGCTAGGGGACAATGGCTGGGCAGAAGAGGCAGGACTTCCAGGTTCCTGCAGGCAGGGTAAGAGACACAGGAAAAGGAAAGAGATTTGCCATGCTTGGGGGGAGGGGAGAAGAGAAAGCCACCAGCTATGTGACGTCTCAGGTAGAGTGGTCATTGGCCTGGGCCTAAGGTATCAGGCAGAAGATTAGAAACAAAACAAAGCTGAGGGCAGATTTGATATTGCTGAGCAAGAAGGTAATGGGGCAACTAAGTTGAGGGCAGATTTAGAGGTGTTGAGCTGGGAGCGAAGATAAAGGCGCATTAGCTGATGGGAGGCTGGGATGTGTGCAGCCATTGAGCTAAAAAGCATATTAAAAATAAGCTAGTGTGTGTGTGTGTGTGTGTGTGTGTGTGTGTGTGTGTGTGTGTGTGTGTGTGTTTCATCATTGTCCTTGTGGTGGCTGGTAGCCTGGTCTGCCCAGAGCTTGAAGCAGGGTAGTAGAAACTACACAATACACTTTCCTACTGGTTCTTTAAGACTATTCAACTGACCAGAAATAAATATATTTTAAATTGTCAAGGCCAGCTGAGGACCTAGTGCTAGGGGATCACCCAGCCTTGGGAAGAGACCCTGGCTCCCTTATTCCTTCTTTACTAGTAATGTCTTCGAAGTAATGTCTTCCTGACTCCCTTTGAAAACACAGAGAATATTTTCTCCTGAGTTTCCCCTTTGCCAAAGCTACAGTGGCTAGAGCTCAACCTCTAAGGCTCCATGATCAAGCAGGGTTTCTGAATTATCCTTTTTGTCTGGGCTGATAACAAAAATGTTGCCCACAATTGGAAAGGGCTTTCCTACACCAGTCAATGCATTCAGAACTCTTCTTCATGTGAGGCTCCCTACTCAGTGATTCTAATCTGTGTTAATGTAACATTAAAACCAACCACAATACTGATATAAGAAACACATTGCCCTTTTCACATGGCAATATAGGCTCCCAGAACACACTACAAAACATACTGCTTCTTGAAAAAAAGGCATTTGAGTCAGGTTAGCCTAGTCATAGCAAAAGACAGTACACATGAGGCAGGAGAAAGTGGCCAGAGGTAAGAAGAAATCCATGGTTTCAATCCTAGGAGGATGCACCCTTATTCCTTACCAAAGGATGAAGAGATAAGAAATCCACTTGTAACTGGAAATACCAAAAGGTGTCACATTGTCACCCTTAGCTTCCAAGTTTTTGATTATTCACTTTACATCCCAATCACTGCCCCCTCTAGGTCACCCTCTCCCACAATCCTTCCTCCACCCACTCTGTGGTGGCTATTCCTGGTTGTCAACTTGACTCTATCTGCAATAAACCACAATCCAGAATTGGAAGGCTCACCCATGATCCTGATCTTTAGGCTGGGAGATACAAGTTTCTGACTTGGATCTTGGCGTGAAGATCTTGAGGCATAGTGGCTATGAGACTAAGGAAAGAAACTCTCTGAGTTCAAAGTCATCTGGGACAAAGCAAATTCCAGATCTAGGCAAGGTGGTACATACCTTTAATCTGGAACACACATTCTGCTGGAGACCCACATGAGGACACTGGAAGAAAGAAGGTTCTCTCTGCTTTGCCTGCTTGCCTCGTGGGGTTGAGCAATTGCTAGATTCTTGGACTTCCATTCACAGCTGCTGCTGACCATTGTTGGGAAGTTGGACTACAGACTGTAAGTCATCAACAAGTTCCCTTACTATATAGAGACTACCCATAACTTCTACGACTCTAGAAAACCCTGACTAATACACCCTCCCCTCTCTTCTGAGCCAGTGGGGGGCCCCTCTGAGTGTCTTCCTACCCTAGCACTTCAAGACTCTTCGAGACTAGGTGCTTCCTCTCCCACTGAAGCCAGACAAAGCAGCCCAGCTAGAAGAACATATCCCATATACAGCCAACAGCTTTGGAATAGCCCACATTCCAGTTGTTCAGGACCCACATGAAGAACAAGCTGCACATCTGCTACATATGTGCAGGGAAGGCCTAGGTCCAACCCATGTATGTTCTTTGGTTGGTGGTTCAGACTCTGAGAGCCCCATGGGTCCAGGTTAGTTGACTGTTGGTCTTCCTGTGGAATTTTTATTCCCTTTGGGGTCTGCAATTCTTCCCCCTATAAGAGTCTCCAACCTTCATCCATTGGCTGTAGGTGTCTGTATCTGAGTCAGCTGCTGGGGGGAGCAGACTTTGAGAGGACAAATTGCTCCCATCTGCAAGCATAGCAGCATCATTAATAGTGTTAGGGGCTGGTGTTTGCCCATGGGATGGGTCTCGAGTTGAGACAGTTATTGGTGGCCATTCCCTCAGATGCCATTCTGCTACATCCCCCATGCATGCATTTCTTGTAGACAGGATAAGCTTTTGGTTGAAAGTTTTGTGGGTGGGTTGGTGTCCCTATTGCTCCACTGGAGTTCTTACCTGGCTACAGGAGGTGGCCTCATCAGGATCTATATCCCAATGTAGTGAGTCACAGCTAAGGTCATCCCATTAATTCTTGGGTGCTTCCCTTATCCTGTAGATGTCCCACACTTCCTTATCCCAGTCAGTTACAGATTTCCATTCATTCTATGGCCATCTAACCATCTCTCCTGTTCTTCCATATACCTAATACTGAACTCCACCATTCCCCTTCCCATCCTCTCTCCCTCCCAGTTTCCTTTCTCCATCTGCCTCTTATGACTATTTTATTCCCCCTTCTAAGTGAAATTCAAGCTTCCTCATTTGGGCCTTCTTGTTTAGCTTCTTTGGATCTGTGAAATATAGTATGGTACCTGTATTTTATGGCAAATATCCACTTATAAAGGAGTACATACCATGCTTGTTCTTTTGGGGCTAGGTTACCTGACTCAAGCTGATATTCTACAAGAGTGCAGCAATTTTAGGTCAGGATCCACTGTTGGGAAGGGAGCACTGTGGCCAGGTCCTGTTACAGTAGAACACAAGATATTTGTACTTCATAAGGCATATTGTCTTTGGGCTGATAAACTTCTGAAGAGACAGGGCAAAAGAGAGCTTCTAGGCATTTTAGAGGAGTACCTGTCTGCCTATGGCTATGTTGATGTTTCTTCCAAACAGAAAGAAGCAGCCTGTTGCCTAGTGCCTCTGCTGAGTGAGCAGCCAGAGAAGAAAAGAAAGATCCCATTGGTTCCTCCAAGGGGGACAGACAGGAAAGGATCCACAGGACATAGTGGGAATCTTTTCACCCTGTGCCAGGGTTTCTGAGAAGTCAGTCTCATGGATGGTCAAAAAGGAAGAAAAATCTCAAAATGTACCCAAGGACAAATAGGCCAGCAGGGGATGCTGAGAGAGCACTGGGCACTGGGCTGCTAGAGTCATTGGATAGGGGAGGAGTACCAGGAGCTAGGAGGACAGAGAGGGGAAGAAATAAACAAGAGTTCCCATTGGCAGGGTCTAGAAAACATTGTTTCTAGATATACTTTGCCTACAATCCCTTTTCAAATGACCTTGCCTAACCACAACCAAAACATCTCTCATTTTGATTTTTCTGAAAACTTGGAAATTACTTCTCCTATCAAAGTACCATCATAGACATGGAATCCAATATCAGCCATATTTGTAATCTGTTGTAATCACCCTTTGCATTCTGAATTAGCATTTTCAAGAGCCGAAGATTCCATTAATATTTGGCTGCCTTCTGAATCCGATACAAATCAATTTAGAGCTGAAATCAATCTTTGCATGAAATTAGTGAAGGCTTCTTTTGAGACATGTATAATTTTAGTAAATGATTCAGACCTCTTCCCTGGTTCTTCAACCTTGTCCCAAGCGTTTAAAGCTGGCAAACAACATAACACCTAGATATGATCATTAAATTCAAGCTGCCTTTGTAACTCCGCATATTGACCCTCACCTAGCAACAGATCCTGGGAAATATTAATACCTCTAGCCTGATTACATTGTTCTAAGGCCCTAGCTTCCTCTTTCTACCATGTTCACCCTTGTAACCGAGGACCAGTTTCCAATATTGCTGTTGCCAAATCTTTCCCGTCTTGAAGGATAAGTCTGTTCTGAGTTGCTGATGAATTTAATGTATGCTTTACCTAAGGCAAATAAATGCATAACACATGGAATGATTACTTCCTTAAATCTCCTTGATTCTAAAATGTATATAGGATAACACATAACCTCTTGAGGGTGCCTATGATATGCTGGTAGTTCTTGTACAGAAACTGGATAAACTAAGCTTGGTTTTCTAACAGCCTTGGCCCACCCCTCTTCAGTTTCTTCATGCAATGGCACGATATGCTCTTGTCTAAATTTTTGTCCGTGTCTAAATATTTTCTTACTTTCATTCATAAGTCTCCTTAAGTCTTGTATCTTTTCAATCCACTTTTCATATTTGGCACAAAAAAACACACTATGACTAGTAAGGATAAAATATGAATTACCAGGCAAATAGTAATCATTATGGGTATTATGTCTATTTGGATTAAGTCATTTATCTTTTCATTTTCTGCTTCTATTTTCAAGCCATCTAAAGTAGCACTACACAGGGTCCTAACATCCTGTATTATGATATTTCCCATTCTTATTGTGGGAAGGATTTTTCTTTTAATATTACTTAGCTCTCTCCTTGAGGACTTCCCAGGTGTTTTACAAAAATCTGATGACTTTTGAGTTTATCTGCAGCTGGTATGAGTTCTGTGTCTGTGTGGTTGTGCCCAACGTTAGGTGCCAAATATTGTTGTTTTTTTTTTAAACAAAATCTCAGTCATTTTATTTTACAAATGAAGTCCTGGGGGCTGGGTGCTGGGGTGAAAGCCTGCTAGCTCAGAGAGGCAGAGTAAGTACCCAGCTGACCTTCCTCTTCATCCAACTTTCAAAAAGGAATGCCCTCTGTCACGCCATCTCAAAAACCTTCCTTCAAGCTAAATGTTCCTCCCTTCTACTTCCTGAGCACCTCTCCATCTGACCTCCTGACTCCCTCTTACTCTCAATCTTTTTTCTTAGTAAGTTTATGTTCACTTTCTGGCAACTGGCTGCTTTCTCTGCTCTAGACCTATGGTTGACTTTATTTAATCCTGTTTACAATATCCATGCAGAAAGCTCTTGGATTAAAGGTGTGTGCTAAGGCTGAGCCACACCACAACTAAAGACAGGTTTTTATCAATAAATAACACAATATCCTACAACAGTGGGAACATACATGCCTTCACCATATGACTGTCATGCATAAGATTGGAAGAGGCATGTGACTCAACCTATGACATGGGAAAGAGTCTCTAGAGTGAAAACTATAGCTTGTCATCTCCTTATGGGATAAAATAGTTAGTTATAAGGCAGACAAGGAGAGGGGTGGGAACTGTTTTTTTTTTTTTTTCCCCCTCTGAGGTCAGCCAGTGCTAGAAGTAGCTAGGGAGGTAGGGTGTGTCATGGGTTAAGGAATGTCAGATGACTAATAAATATCTGTGTGGTGGCCATTACTGAGATTGATGGGACAGAGTGGAACCAAGTTACTTTTAGTTTGCAAGATTGTCATTGTTTAAGCAAAACAGAGGAGCATTCCTTAGATTTCTGAGGTATATTACAGACAAAGAATGTGGAAAGAGAGCATAGTATGACCTTAGCAGGTGAGACCATGTTTATTAGCAAGCAGTAAAAGGGGAGAAAATGGATGGATCTGCAAAGGGACAAAACTGACTGGAACCCTTTATGGGGTCTGGAGGGAGGGGCTCGGGAGTGACTAATTGTTGCAGCCATAGGGGGTTGTGTGGAGGTCTGCAGTCCGTCCTTCATGAGATTATTTGCCTAAGGTGACTGCAGATATGGACTTTCTCAATGGACATTCCTTTCTGGGTTGATTAGAACAATTGAGCAGGTCAGCTGCACATAGGAATCTTATTTCTACAACCCCGGCACTCTAGCATTCCAAAGTCTGAAAGCATAGAAAAGGGTAGGGAACAGAGACACCAAAAGTGGGGAACCGACTCTTTAACCGCTTAAAGCAGTTAGCTGTAGACTAAAGTGCACATAGAAACATGCTACAGATATCGGTGGTATGCTCCACTGTGCCCTGTGAGTTGAGATTTTGAAAGAAACATTATTATTATTAAAAATGTCATTTTTAGTTTAAAAAAAAAAAAAAACCTGTTATTTGTAGTAACCAGAAGCCTTTCCTCCCTTTAAAGGTAAAAATGAAGAAAGAGCTATTGTCTCTTTTTAAAATAACAACCAACAAGTTCAAATTCAACTATAGGCTAGTGCGAAGATGGTGGCACATACATTTAATCTCAGCACTCAGGAGGCAGAGACAACAGATCTCTGAGTTCCAGGCCAGCCTGGTCTATAGAATGAGTTCCAGGACAGCCAGGACTCCAAAGAGAAACCCTGCTTTGAAAAAATATTTTATTTTTTATTTACGTGTATGGGTCTGGGGTACTGTGGGACTATAATGGCCCAGACGAAGAGTTGAGGGAGCTTTAACACTAATTACCTCAAACATGAGGACAGCAGGAATCAGCTACCTCCCCCTTCCCAGCCTGTCACCATAAAGTTGGGTCTCTCACCATCAACCCTAGTAAGAATTTATTTCCCTGACAATGACCAGGCTTCATTCCTGGCTCAGCCTTCTTAGGTTCCCCCACCCCTACCCCTACAGCCCCTGATTCTGTAGATGAAGCATCTTTCAACACTCCTGCCCTGGCCAATGGTACAGGACCACACAAACCTTGCCCCAGAGACCCTGGCCACCTTCCCAGAGGCATAAGTTTCCCTTTTCCCCCACTAAATGAACTCATGTGCGCACTGCCTGTGCATTCTGCACTGAGATCCTGCACTGCACCTAACTGCACCCATTTAGGCTTCCCTCCCTCCAGTCTAGCCACAGGAAGAGACGCGGCACAGCAGGATGTGTGGACCTGTGCGTGCAGGTACCTCTGGAGGCCAGAGAGGGCGTCGGATCCCCCAGAGGTGGAGTCACAGGTGGTTGTGAGCATCCTGATGTGGGTGCTACAAACTGAACTTGAGTCCTCTGGAAGCTCAGCAAATGCTCTTCACTACTTAGCCATCTCTCTAGCTGCACGCTACATTTTAAAGTTCATTAATATTTTAACTTTGATTGCCTTCTGGGAGGTCTAAGATGAAATAACCCTTTCTCCCCCCCCCCCCCCACCCCCGTTGCTTTTCGTCATGGTGTTTATCACAGCAACAGGAAGCAACCTAGCACAACCTTTCAGCTAATTCCTGGATCTAAATTTATGGCCCTCTGCAAATCTTACTCTTTTCGGTGCTAATGGAACCACGGTTGTAGGAAAGTAAAGGTGTGGCTGGACAAGAGAGATGGACCCTTTAATTCTATAAACAGCAGCGCTAAAATTAAATCCAAGGACGCGTTCTGTTCTGTTCTGTTGGCCATTCGGGACTGCTGCTCTGTGGAGGAAGGAGTCCAAACTAAATCCATAGGAATAATTTCTCATTGGTGTTTTCTCCCAGGCCATGCAAATGTACCCCTTGCCAAAGTCCAGACAAAGTACCAGGCAGAAGGGCATAAAGATGCATTTCATAGAAAATGAGTTATTGTCCCGCACGCGTTTAATCCCAGTGCCCAGGAAGCAGAAGCAGGCAGATCTCTGAGTTTGGTCTGAGGCCCACCTAGTCTACAGAGCAAGACCCTGGATTGTACAGAGAGACCCTGTCTCAAAAGAAAAATTAAAACAAAAGGAAAGAACACTGTTGCTTCTAGTAAAGCAGACATGTCTGTCAAAGTGACACAGGACGCGATAATCTCTTCCTAATTTATAATTTCTTTCCATTTTATTTTAATTTTTCTTTGCTTTTTACAAGACAGGGTTTTTCTGCGTAGCTCTGGATATCCTAGAACTCACTCTGTAGACCAGGTTGGCCTCGAACTCAGAGTTCTTCCTGCCAAGTACTAGGACTAAAAGCATGCGCCACCACCACCTGGCCCACTAACTTTATTTCACTTGGAGATGACTCTTAAGCTAGAACAGGTAGGATTCAATAGAAGCAAATATGGCACTGAGGTTTCTGGCATTAAGGGAGGTCCCAGCACTGACAGGTGTCAAGACAAGATGAAGAGAGATGTTTTTGGAGCCACGGTCAGTGAAGGGTAGAGTCTGACAGAAGCATTGAAGAAGAAGGGAGGAATAGATGGTGCCCATGTTGCTCTTCAGAGAGAGATCGCCATGTGTCGGAGGGAAAAGATAGACAGGAGGAGTGAGGCCAGGAAGTCAGGAACGGGGGGCACAGGTGGTGTGACCGGAATGGGAGCTGGGGACGAGAGGTTTGAGCAGAAACCAGCATGCTTAGCTTCAAAGTCACTCTGACCTCACATTTTGACAGCCCCCGCAACAGCGCTCTCTGACGTGTTTGAGGTCTTCTGGGTTCCAGAGTTGCATGTTTAACAAATTGCACTATCATCTGACTCAATGGCCCCGTTCAAACTTGCAGGAGATTGGATTCCTTCCATTTTACTGGTGGAGTTAAGCAAGACTCCAGGGCTCAAGATATACCTAGATTGGTATCTCTAAGGCAATTAGACAACTTAAAATGAGCTCCCAGGCTGGGCTCCTTTGGTCTTATAGCTAGCTGCCTTGAATACCTTCATGACGGCAGGGGTGGAAGTTGGGGGTGGATGCTAAAGTCCTCACGGCCTGCCTCAGCCTCCTCCTCAGAAGAGTAGATCCATCACACAACACATGCCAGGCCAAACCAGTGTCCTCACACTTCTCAAGAAGTGGCTGAAGTATCAAAACAGGATGTGCAAACGTTTCATTTCCTTGTGGAAAGTTGGAACTCTTCCCGAGAGAGTGAAAATACTGGACTCCGGTTGGATGTTAAACACTAACAGCCTCCAAAGCTTCGACAGCCTCTTCCGTCAGAGCTTCTGATCTGAAGAAGCGATTTCCCAGAGAGCTTGTTTGGCTTGAGCTCAGGCCCATGGGAGCGCCATTTTTGAAACATTTGTTGAAAACCTAAAGATGGCTATGGGGAGAGGCCCCAGGACTGTAAAGGGCTGTTCCCTGCAAAGCATGAGGGCAAAGGGTACGTACGGGTTGCAAGAGCATCAGCCTTTAGAAGTAGGAAGGACCTTGCAATACACCTTGCAGGTTAATGGGGGACCAAAACGGGAACAATATACTTTGCAGATTAAGGGTTCTGGAGACTGGAGAGATGGCTCAGTGGTTAGAGCACTGACTGCTCTCATGAAGGTCCTGAGTTCAATTCCCAGCAACCACATGGTGGCTCACAACCATCTGTAATGGGATCCAGTGCCCACTAATGTTGTGTCTAAAGATAGCTACAGTGTACTCATAAACATAAAATAAATAAATCTTTTTTTATAAAGGGTTCTGTTTGCAGTTAAGGCGATTACTATGTTTATTTGTCCTGTGCTTGTTTGACCCATCTGCTCTGGATGTACTTGACCGCATGCAGGAGGTTTGTGTATAGGAAATACGTCAGGATGTATGCTTGCCTCTGACTAGACCTGGTGAGAAATGTGGTGAAATGTGGGTTTTGCTTTTTTAAGTCTCTGCTAAAGTCATGGTCATTTTCTGGGGACCCCACAGTGGTCCTGACCAGAGCCCATCCTCCTGGCCAGTATTTAATTAAAGCTTACTTCAAATTTGGCTGAAATTTGTGGTAGTGGTCTTACTCTCAGCCTGTGGGGTTAACAGGTGCTGGGCTGTCTTTTGTACTTACACAGCGAGGAGAGAGGGAGAGAGAGAGTCTGAGAAAATCCTATGAACATCACAGAGCTGAACGGGCGTGTATGGAATCTGACCTTTGGCTCATCACATACCTTCTCTTAGGTAAAGCTTGGTGTTTATATACCTCAGAGCCAGCTTGTTTCTACAAAAGCTCTTGGAAACAATTGCAGAAGATTTTAGTGGACCTTCTGTGCTGTCCATTTGTCTATGACGTCTAATCACAAAACGAGAATGTTTCTCTTAATATCCCAAATGCTTCCGTTGCTGGATAAGAAAGGTGCCCTTTGGAAAGGCCTCACCATGTGGGCACTTGATGGATACATCCTCAGAGAGACCTCAAGGGTTACTCTGGAGAAACTCTTATTACTTAGGTTCAACATAGCCGGCTGCACAGCAAATACCTGATGTTTTATCTAAACACAATGAACAAGAGGAGAATGGGAACAGGAGTTAGGAAGCTGCAGCCAATCTCAGTCATGGAGTCCTGTGAACACTCTGGAGAATCAGAGGCATCCCTGAGACAGGAAGTAGGGACAGGACACATGGTCCCAGAGCAAGTTTAGGCTTAGGTACTCGAAGAGGCACTGAAGTCTCTGGCACTGGTCAGGTACCTTCTGCTGTTCAGGCCTCAATACAGATTTGAACCCAGCCCAGTGACAGTACCTAACATCTAGAGAGAAACTGGCCAGGGCCAAGGCTGCACCCCCCAGAAACTAACTGCTCAGAGATATCCAGATAGGCTGGAGTGGTATCTACATGTACAGTTCCTAAGAAAGTTCTGGGTGGGTCAGAAACATCCTGATTAGAGCCTCCTGTGACAGGATAGCTTTAGAGTCTGTCCAAGGCAAGAGTTGATTGATGACAAATTCCAGCACCCACCTGTGTGAGCTTGCTTGGGATCAGACAAGTGGAAAAGGGGAAGTGGACTGAGGCTATTACCATACTCAACAGAACTTTAGCCAGATTCCGAATTAAGGTTCCCTAAACGTACACTTGGGGGCCGTTCCCTTCTGGTCTTGTGACTATAGAAGTGTGTTTGTTTCCTAGTAGGATTTGTTTGTCTGTTTGTAGTTCTGACACTGATAGTATTTGCTTTAGAAGAATCCTACCTATGACTAAGATTGGCTGTGCCTTTATAGTTTATGACCCCGTTCTTCTCGTCTTGTTCACTGGTGTTTTGATAAGCTATCAGGCATTTGCTGTGCAGCCGGCCATGTTGAACCTAAGTAATAAAAAAAAAAAAAAACTAGCCTGCTCATGGCCCTTCTACAAGAGAGGTTCTAGAGCAGAGCTGTGAGGACTAGCTAGTCAACAGTCCTTTCCGGGTCACTTGGCAGCATTCATAGGTTGTTCCTCTGGTTTATAGTTTCAGAAACTCCATTTTGTTAGTGGAACCCCACAATCATTCAAGGTTATCAAGTAATCTGCTACTCAAGGGCACAGAACACTGATTTACAAGGTTACTTTATTAGTTTGTACCAAGCAAGAGAACCAGTGTGTTTTTCGGAATGGGATCTAGTGTCTTCTCAGAAGGGGAAATCCTCACAAGAATTAGGACAGGAGGGTTAATGGGTAATTTTATATTCCAAGCAAAGGTACTGAGTGGTCTTAAGGCTGTTTTATTTAACTTTGGGTAGGATTGCCCCAAGAATTGTCAGTGTCATCGAAAAATAAATTTAGAATAATAGGCCACATAGCTGGAAAAAAAAAAAAAAAAAAAAAAAAAAAAAAACAACCAAACAAAAGCCACCAAGCAGATACCATGGCAGCTGACCACACAGCTTGCTCTGTCTATGAGGAAGATAGAGACATAGCTAATGTGATTTCCTTCCCTGCAGCTCAGCAGCCCAGGCACCAACTGGCCTGTTAGAAATTCAGTCATTCCCCACTCCCTTGACCTTCTAAAGCAGAATCTGCATTTTTAAAAGGGCCAGGACCTTATATGTGCATTAAAGCTCAAGAAGTGCTGAACTAGAATCAAGGTTCCCTATAGAAAAGCACGTTCACTCTAACTACTGCAGGGAAAACCGCTGCTCTAATGTCTAGGTGAGATCTCCATCTTAGCCACAGTGTCTGTGACTCACCTGAGATTGGGGCTCAGCAGGATGAGCTCCTTTCCCAGAATTCCCTCTCTCCAGCTCTTGCTGTCACTGCTCACCAATAGCTCCTAGAGTTGACTTTATTACAGAAGCCAAGGGTCCTCTTCAAATGCAAACCAGTGTGTGTGTGTGTGTGTCTGTGTGTGTGTGTCTGTATGTCTCTCTGTGTGTGTTTGTGTGTGTGGTTAAGACAGATGCTTACTCTGTAGCCCTGTCCTAAGCTAAGTTGTAGACCAGGCCAGCCTTGAACTCAGCAATCTGCCTCTGCCTTTCGGCCTTCCAGGGATTAAAGGTTTGTACCACTTCACTGGGCTCTGAAGCAGTAATCATATACTTAGTTAATCTATTTGTTTTTATGTATTCGTTTTTAAAGATGACATATTTTTTTTTATTTTGTACATTGGTATTTTATGCCTGTGTGAGGGTGTGAGACATTAAAGAATCTTAAAGTTGGGCCCTGATATAAAAGCAGTGCCACTTGTAGCCAATTATTTCGTCATTTTCATCTATAAATTGGGTACAATTTCTGAGCCAAATAAGATGACAGAAATATAAGTACCATCTGTGAACCTGGAGGGTTTAGGGACTCTCTTAACATGAGGTGACTCTGAGGCCTGGGAACTCCAGCCATGGAATACAACTCTCCTGACATTTAGGACGCCCTGGACATGAACCAAAAGAAGCCAGACCAGCCCTCCCAGAAGTGGACACCAAAAATTTGCCTCCTTGACCATATTTCCATGTGGAAATGAAACTTTGGGCAGAACTGATTACCAAACAGGAAAATTTTGTCTACTCTGTGAATTAGACCAAGAAAACCAAAAATTTTCTGATGATTCAGTATTTTTCCTACATAATGAATTTGCTTACTTGAGATTTTTTTTCTTCTTATAATTCTTCTTTTTCCATTTAATATAATAATTTTAACCAAACTCAGATAATCAGGATTGACAGACAGCAGGCTCCTTTCTCTACTGGGACATCCTTCTGAACCATGTAGCTTCTTTACACAGCTGTTTCTTTTCCTCGGTTATATCAACAGTTACAACTTCTCTTCAAAGGCCTCTTTATTGTTGCTTTGTTTTTGTTTTGTCCAGACAGGATTTTATTGCATGGAGAACCACAGGGAAACACGCAACAGAGTTTTTCTGTGTAGCTCTGGCTGTCCTGGAAAGTACTTGTAGACCAGGCTGGCCTCATACACAGACTCAAGGACCAACCTGTCTCTGCCTTCCAAGTACTGGGTTTTGAGGCATAAGCAGCCACAAACCAGCTTTCAAACGACTCTTTTTTTTTTTTTTTTAAAGATTTATTTATTTATTATATGTAAGTACACTGTAGCTATCTTCAGACACACCAGAAGAGGGCATCAGATCTCATTACAGATGGTTGTGAGCCACCATGTGGTTGCTGGGATTTGAACTCAGGACCTCTGGAAGAACAGTCAGTGCTCTTAACCGATGAGCCTTCTCCAGCCCGAGTTGAACATTTTAGAATTGTCTGGGGTTGCCCCTCACTATAAATATGAATGCAGATTTCAAAATTGAATCTGGGGGTCTAATAAAAATGGATCTCATAGGTGCTGAATCCTCTCAGATTGTCCCATTCACAAGGTCCCTGCAGTAACTGAGAAGTCTTGGGGCAAGGTTTGGGGTTCTGGAGTCTAGATTGTGACTGGGTCTGTGAGGAGGTAGGTTGTGGAGTTTCAGAAGCTGTGTGGCCTTGGTTTGAATTCTGGTTTAGTTTAGTTAAAATATTCAACATCTGTAAAATGGCAGTTGCCACTTCTGGGAAATGGTGATAATATTGTAACAGCATGCCAGACTAGTAGGTCCCCAGACCTTAGCATAGGTGCCTCCGTGATAGAAGTACCATTCAGGCTGTAAAACTCATCACACAGACAGCGCCACTAGCCAACAGTAAAACAAAAGCCGACTCCATCAAAGTCTACATAGCTCTGGGAAAGTCTCTAAGTGTACTAAGCTTGCTTTTTAGCTTCTGTAGCTCTGCATCTGGCTCACTGTTCTTATTAACTGAAGTATGTCAGCCCCAGAATGTGGTTTTTTTGTGCTTCAGAGCTCATCTTGAGAAAGGCGCACTGCTGCACCAGGATCCTGAACATTAGCTGGCAGGTTAATAAAGACTTTCTATTGCCTCAAACCCACGTCTGAGTAGTTGTCTCTAAGGAACGCCCCACCACAATATCAGTTTTAATTTCTAAGACTTGTGATGAAGGAGGGTTACATTAACTGGTAGGTTTAAAGCCTCGTGATACCAACACATAGTATATGCTTAATAAATCTTAGCTACTGTCTTTAGTTGCTAATGATAAGGATGTTCTCAGTCAACAGATTAAATTGTTTTCCATCATGTGTGTGTGTGTGTGTGTGTGTGTGTGTGTGTGTGTATGTGTGTATGTATGTATGTATGCTGAGATGTGGAGATGCATGTGATGACAGTACCATCAGAGGTATAAGAGGATACGGGGCACCTGAGCTGAAGTGAATTTTATTGTGATTTTTTATTTGTTGTTACTTGATGTAATGGTTTGTACATGCTTGGCCTAGGGAGTGGCACTATTAGGAGATGTGGCTTTGTTGGAGTAGGTGTGTCACTATGGGCTTGGGCTTAAGACCTTCATCTTAGCAGCCTTCAGATGAAGATGTAGAACTTTCAGCTCCTCCTGGACCATGCCTGCCTGGATGCTGCCATGTTTCCACCTTGATGATAATGGACTGAACCTCTGAACCTGTAAGCCAGCCCCAATTAAATATTGTCCTTATAAGAGTTGCCTTGGTCATGGTGTCTGTTCACAGCAGTAAAACCCTAAGACACTTGAGAAAGGGTCTCACTTTGTAACCAGGCTGGCCTCCAAAGATAGAGATCTGTCTGCCTCTGTCTCCTCTGTCTGGGATTAAACCACGCCCAGCAAAACTTAATTGTATCTTTATTTTTACTCGAGACAGGTTCTTGCTATATAGCACCACACTGACCTTGATCTCAGGATCAAGTAGGAAGGCCCTAATTGATTTTTCTCTAATGCTAAGATTGTAAGCTGTGCCACCACGTCTTGGTCCTGCTTCTCCAGTTTTGGCTAGAATGGACCGGCAATGAACTAGAGCAGGCACTTTACATACATGCAGTCTATTAAGCTTCAGCAAAGTCTGGAGATGGTACTATGCATGGAAAAGAGGAAATGCGAAATACTATTGAAATTAGTGAGTACTTGGCAAAATTCTAGTTTTGGTCACCTTATGGTGGTCAGAAAGCAGAAAGTCACCCCTCCTGCCCTTCCTCTAATTAGCCTCATTTTCTAAGAGCCGGTTGAGCCTTGAACAGGTGAACAGATTCACACACTTACTATCTATGCCTTTGCCAATAATACCGACAGCCGGGGGGACCAGGCCTCTAACACATGAATCCCTTTGTAGGGGGCTGTGTAGTCCCCCTAAAATAACGTTACTTCATATCTAAACAACATAGTCCAAGCTACCCAAGACTCTGTGAGAAATTGTCTCATGAAAAGTTATAGATTTACTCTCACTCAGAAAGTAAGTAGTAGGGTTTTAATAATTCAGCCTTCATTTATTGAGCATGTATAAGGCCAGAATAGACACATGAGTTAAAAGTTGCTCCCAAACGGAAAACTCTACTATGAAGTTAATTCTATCTTGCCTGAGCACAACTAAATCTCATGCCCTATATTTTCACATCATTATATTAGTTGGTATAAATATCCTCATAATTAATGAAAAATTAATCATCTTCCTTTCCTCAATCTAAGTAACCTTGGCCTTTTGCTATAAAGTGGGGCAAACTCCTTCCTGCCAGCCTAGCCTGGATACTGCTTCTGTTCTATCTTGCATGGGTTTTTGTTTTGCCCTGGAGAAATAAGACCATAATGTAGTTAGTAGAGTTCCAAATCAGAACTGGTCCAAGTTAGTGTTGGAAAGGAAGAAAAGAGGACCAGGAAACAATACTACCATTAAGAATGTAAGCTGATTATCTAGGTCTTGGTGGCACACACCTTTAATGCTAGCACTTGGAAAGCAGAGGCAGATGGATTTTTGTGAGTTCAAGGCCAGCCTGGTCTACAGAGCGAGTTCTAGGATAGCCAGGGCTACTCAGAAAAACCTTGTCTTCAAAACCTAAAGGGGGAGGGGCGTGTTAGAGAGATGGTTCAGGGGTTAAGTTAAACACTGACTGTTCTTTAAGAGGTCCCAGGTTCAATAACCAGCACCCACAAGACTACACAGAGAAACCCCCGTCTTGAAAAACCAGAAAAAAAGAAAAGAATGTGATAAGCCGTTCCCACTGCTAGTCTTTGGCCCCCATCCTGTTCCTACACAGCGAAGTTCCACATTTTAGTTTTATGAGTCGGGATCTAAAGTTATTTCCTGGGCTTCAATTCCATGCAAGAGGAAAAAGAAGACAGTATGTTACACAGGGACTGTGGTCAGAGCTCACTCTGAGTTAAAGCGGTTTAGAGGTCGCTAGGAAGACCTGATGTGCCTTAACCAGCTGCAGTGTGTGCCACCCCTTGAGAGCCTTTGAAAAGGCTTCCTGTCCCTGTGCTTTCTGCCTCAGCCTCCCAACTTGAAACCCTAGGTCAATATTTGTCCAAGTGCAGGGTGCCAAAGAGTAGAAACGATGGGCAAAGGACCAGGGAGAAACCTCAACTTTGAGCAAGTCGTTTATTCTGCTCCCTGTGAAGCCCGGTGCCTAAGGAGGGAGGCCTGGGAGCACCTCCTGATGGCTTCACAGACAGGTCAAACCACCTGCCAGGAAATCAACTGAATGGGTAACAGTCAGCATTCTTATAATCTTTTTTAAGATTTATTTTACGAATAGGAGTACGCTGTTGCTCTCTTCAGACACATCAGAAAAGGGCATCTGATCCTGTTACAGATAGCTATGAGCCACCATGTGGTTGCTGGGAATTGAACTCAGGATCTCTGGAAGAGCAGTCAGTGTTCTTAATGGATGAGCCATCTCTCCAGCCCTCATTTTTATAATCTTGATCATGAATGTGTGCCCCTATACACCACACACACACACACACACACACACACACACACACACACACACACACCACATGATGAAGGTACACATTTTTCCATGGAGCATAGTTTAAAATGTTGGAAAAACACTATCATGGTGACCCTACCACTGATTTGGGCCACATGTAGTACTCCATAAGGAACATTTATTAAGTGGACAGACAAATGCTGTCTTTGTTTGTTTGTTTTTTGACAGGGTAGGGAAGAGTTGAGACAGGGTCTCACTATGTAGCCCTGGTTGTCCTGGAATTCACTATGTAGACCAGGCTGGCCCTGCACTCATGGAGATGGGCCTTCCTCTGCCTCTCAGAGCTGAGATTAAAGGCATATACCATCACACCCAGCCTGGTATTTTTTTTAATGTCCTAAAATGTACACAAAGGAAACAGATTAGTTCCGGACTACAGTAGCACATGCTGTGAATCCTAGCATTTGCGAGGGAGGCAGAGGAGGCCGGTGGATCTCTGAGTTTCAGAGATCTCCATGAGAGATCCTGTCCCAAACACTAAACCATCCAACGAAATTAAACAAACCCAACAAATCAAACAACCACAAAACTGACAAACAAAACAAAACAAAACAAACAAACAAACAAACAAACAAAAAAACTCGAGGCTTTTCCTTTCCTGAGCCAATCACCTGGCTGATCTGAGTTCCCAGGGCCTTCCCTACCCAACTTTACGGCTGTGCCCAGTCTGTACTCTGGTGAGATGGACTATGACTTTGCTCCTTTAGGGCAAGCAGTGAAGGTTCTCTTTCAGAGCTGGGGCTGAAGAGGAGAAAGTGTTTCCATTCAGTTTTTCTTTTATGCTGGCAAGGAGTGGCGGTGCTTGTCATTAATCCCATCATCAGAATCGGAGGCAGGAGCGTCTCTGGCAAGCTGGGTCTACATAGCTGATTCCAGGATGGCCAGGGCTGTAGAGAGACAGACCCTGTCTCAAAACAACAACAACAAAAATAAGTAAATAGAAACAAAACCACCATTTTCTGACTTCCTTTTGTACCAGACACACACATACTAACTAGAATCTATGTCATAATTTGGAACAAGACAGAGCCACATATGTCCGTCTGTGAAGACATACAATTGGTGCACTCAGTTGTCAAAGACTACGTCTTGCTTTTGTTTTTGTTCCTATTCAACATTTACATGCTGCTTTTTTAAAGCTTTATATTTAACCCATACATGAAAAGATAAAAAGTGTACTCGAGACGTTTTGATGCATTTACACGATGTGTAATGTTTAAGTCAATCTAAACAGGGCTCCTTAAACATTAATTTTGTCCGTATGGTAAAAACGTCCAAAATCCTTTCTAGAGGCTTGTGTGTCCCTGACTAGCTTTGAATTCCCTGTGTAGCCTAGGCTGGCCTGGAACTTGAGATTATTGTGAGGGACCACACTAGAGTGAGAGATCACACAAGAACCCCTTACTCCTATATTTTCTTAAAATATCTTGCTGAGAGGCAGAGGCAAGAGGATCTCTGAGTTCAAGGCCAGTCAGGTCTGCAGGATGAGTTACAAGACAGCCAGGGCTACAAAAGAGAAACTGTCTTGAAAACCAAACAAACAAAAACCCTCATGGAATTGTTTTGCTAGGAATGTTATTTGGGACAATTAGGGACTCCTAGAGCAGTGTTTTGTGTTGACCAAGGTAACAATGTTATTATGCATTGAGTAATGCTGTATGATAGGAAAAGACAGGTAAAGAATGGGGTGGGGTGGGGGGAAAAGGGAAAAAAAATGGCATTCTCTTTGGTGTTGACTTCATTGTTTCTGTTAGTTAATATAAAACTATGATTTGGAATTTCATAGAAATAATGGCACTGAATTTCATTTCATAAACCCATTTTTTTTTTTTTTTGGTCACACCAAGGTATCAAATTTCCACCCCAGGATTGGTGCAGCTCAGTTGGTAGAGTGCTTGCCTACCACCCAGGATGCCCCAGGCTCACTCCTTCTTCAGCATCCTGGGTGTAGTGGCATGGCTTGTAGTCCCAGCATTCGCAAGACGGAGGCTGGAGGATCAGAAATTCAAGACCAGCCTGGGCTACATGTCTTTTCCTCCTCTACTTTATGTAGACCAGGCTGGTCTGGAACTCAGAGAAGTGCCTGTCCCTGCCTTTCACTGGAATTAAGGCATGTGCCACCACAACCTGCTTATGGTCTGAATCTCAGAGATCTCTCAGTGCCTGGCCCATGTCTATCTTCTGCCAATTTGCAGTGTGCTCTGGCTTTATATGTATTTTCCGGAGTAGTACAATTTGGACACAGTAGAGTGTAAAGGGACCCACAACTAGTAAATCCCAAGTACCTGCTGAATTTTAGAGCAGATAAGCCAAAGGCCCAATTGGTGGCAGGGAAGTAGACTAGTACTTTAAAAGACGTTTCCAGGGTCCCTAAGGGCTCCACCTGGGAGTGTGTTATCTGTAATCCTATTGTGGTCTAAGATCACTCTCTTTGTAGTTATTTGTAAACTTACCTCAGACTGCTCGTTGAAGCACAGATAGGAAGAAAAGGGTGTGAATGTTTGCAGTTTTAATATAATCCTTTTATTTGCTATGCTTTGTTAACAACCCTCTAAAAGCAATAATGGCGGTAAACAAGCAAGTTAATCTGCAACTTTATCGCTCTGGTAAGTCTTTGGTTTTTATTTTCCCTTCCACAGGCTCAAGCGCTGCTTGTTAAAATCTTTTTAAAAAGAGATTTGCAGTTTTGCTTTACAGTTTTTCCTTTTTAAAGCATTTCTGGGGCTGCAGAAACTTGTCTTTACGATATGGTTTTAGCGGGGACCTAAGCTTGCAAGCAGGATGATTTTAGAGTTAAAGGCTGATACTTCGGAACTTGCACCGTAGCTTTGGGGTGTCAGTCAAGGTTAGGAGGAGGGCGACGGGCCAAATACAAAGACACCGCGGGGGAGGGGAGCGGTGGAAAAAGAAAGCCACAGCCAATCGCAGGCGTTCTCCCGACACCTGCCGCCTTGGCGCCTTTTCTCTCCTACTCCGCGCACGCTCTAGCTGCGCGCGCATCTCGCCTCCAGCGGTCTAGTTACAGCACCTCGGTAGGTGTACGTGCTGCAGGAAGTGACGTAAGTCAAGAGGGCCGGCCGGGGGCGGGGCCGGCCTATAAGCTTAGGGTCCGAGGCAGCGCTGTCTTCAGAAGGCGTGTGGAGCGCGGGCTGCTGCATTGCGGACTGAGGAGGTGCTTCAGAGTGAGTGACTCGCCTGTCAGTGGCACGGCCCATCGTGTTCCTCGGGTGGCGGACTGGCTTGAGCGAGAGGCCAGGGCCGCCGTGGGGCGGGCGGGGAAGGCAGCGGGGTGTTGCGGAGCCCGGGTTGCGGAGCGCGGGTGGCAGGTGCAGCGGGGTGGGTGGGAAGCCACAGTACCCTGTGCCCCTCGGGTCCTCCGGGCCTTCGCAGGCCGGTCCTAGGCCGCGGGTTCGAGAGTCACCACGCTGAGGCGCAGGCTTGTTCCGCCAGGAACACGTGGTGACGGCTGGAGGAAGTCGCCCCAGGGAACGGCTGTCGGGGTACGTGGGTGACCTTGGGGCCCCTCGCAGGAGGGCGTCACAGCTGAAAAGGACAAAGCTGTTTTCTACTCGACTACTAATGTCATGGACATTTAGGGGGAGTTTCCAAGAATCCCACGTTGGAACTTCGGTACCACCTGGTCCTTTTTGCCAGACTGCCTCTTGGCCCAGCGTGTGAAATCTAATTTTTCCAGGACAGAATAGGTCTGAACGCTGCAGGTAATACTAAGACTGTCGCTAGCATCCCCCAAGATAGGAGAACATAGAAATACGACCTTTTTGTAAGTACTATTTAGAACTAGCTTTAGAAAACAGCGTGCTCATGGTGTTGGACAGCTCTCTGAAATGGTGTTTGAGGGTAAAAAATCTGTTTGCAAACTTTCAGTTAACACTCTTTGTCCCGTGCTTAAAATGAAATGATCTCTTAATGCTTACACAGACAACCGGGCTGGACTGCTGTTCAGTTTCTTTGTTATTTTTCGAAAAATAGGATTGAAATGGGAAATGTTTGTGTTACAGAAATTCTTGGCTACCTGATACCTTTATTCTAAGATTAGGTGAGTTTGGAACACTAGCTGGCTAATGCAGTTGGCTCTGAGCTGGGAAATATGACCTCTATGACAAAGACATTTAAGCTGATTCAGGACCTTATCTACAAGGAAAATGGGATTTAGCTTGTGTGGGTCCTCCTGCATTTGTTTTCTGTTATGGATTATAACAAACTGCAGTATACTGGAATCCGATATCAGCTGTTTTTTTTTTTTTTCAAAGGGTTATATATAGCATAATACTTTTACTTTGAAAGGGGATGTTGTAAAGGAATGGTCGCTATGAACCTAGCCTGTGTTGACTGGATAGATCTGTCTGCCTAGCTCCACCCTAAGGCTAAGTAGTTCTATTCTTGTGGTAATGTGCTTTTTATATAATGGGTGGGGGTTCTGGGTTAATTTTGAATTAGACTACATTGAAAGTTACTTAAAAGAACCTCTGGCCTTGGGCCTATTGTGTGTAGGCGTTTTCCTTCTCTCCCAGATGAATGCTATACAAAATAAACTTTAGTGACCTTTGGGTTGCTTTTCAGAAAACTGTATGGAACTGAAAGCCTGGTACCTGTTTTTCCTCTTGCTTTTTCAATTTCCCAAAGAAGGTCCCCACTATGAATCCATGAGTAGCCTTGAGCTCAGATACACCTGCTTCTGCTTGGATAGTGATAGAATTAAAAGCATGTGCAACCACACCCAGCAAAGTTAGGTTCTTTCTAAGATCTTAACCGTTGGGCATGGTGCCACAAACCTTTGATCTCAGCACTGGGGCAAGGCAGAGAGGCAGGTAGATCAGTTTGAGGTCAGTTAGGGCTGAAGAATACGAACTTGTCTTTAAAACATCTCAACAAGTCATTCATTCTAAGTATATACAGTCATAAATTTTATCTAAAGTGGGTTGGGCTTCTGTTTTGTTTTTGTTCAAGCTCATGAACATTAGGTATATTTCAGGATGGAATACTTTTTCAGGGAAAGAAAGGGGTCTTTTTTTTTTTTTCTCAAGACAGCTCTG
This sequence comes from Micromys minutus, assembly GCF_963924665.1. Lineage (NCBI taxonomy): Eukaryota > Metazoa > Chordata > Mammalia > Rodentia > Muridae > Micromys > Micromys minutus. The sequence continues at coordinate 60,135,165 of NC_137976.1, read as the reverse complement.
TAGCCTTGTGTATCCTGGAACTCCCTCTGGACACCAGGTTGGTCTTGAACTCAGAGATCTGTCTGCCATTGCCTCCTGAGAGCTAGGATTAAAGGCCTATGGCACTACTGCCTAGCAACATATTGGAATACAATAACTTTGCTTCTTATAATTGCCACTTAATATTCTGAATTAAGATTAAAAGAGAAGTCAAAGATCTCATAGGTGGTCTGTGAACTAAGACTGTAGTAGTAAAGAAGTAGGACTTAAGAACAGGAAGACTTGTAAAAACCAGGGCAAAATACTAATTTTGAAGAACTAGATGGGGCGCTCAGTCAGAGGAACTTCGGTGTGAACTCAGGACTTGAAAGTGACCTGTTAGCTAATGAAATGTGCTTGTCAGAATCATTGCATGGCTTATTTTTTAATGTGAAGTCTGGCTAGTATCATTGTTTATCTTCAGCTCAAAGTTAAGATCATAGAGCATATGAACTGTTGTTGCCTTTTTATCCTTTTTATCTTAATTTTTATTAGAATTGAATAGTTTTCCTAATGTTATCATCAAAGATATAAGTAAATGTGAGAAATCAAAATTAACTTTCTCTGGTCAAAGATTGTTCGAATTGGTGACATCTTGGGATTATAAGCCAAATGAGAATTGTTAGATGTAGCCCATTATCAGCTACCAGTTAGACTGATATCCGATATGTCTCTGTCAGGCTTGTATAGATTTGACAATTTAACTTGGAAGAAAATTCAAAGAGCTATATAAATAGTTATGTTGCTTTATGTGAGATTTAAAATGTGTCAGTTAAGTAAGACAGAATAACGATTTATTTTATTGACAGGTTATTACTGTGTAGACCAGGTTGACCTTGAACACAAATCCTCTGCTTCCCAGGTGCTGGGATTAAAGGCATGTGTCACTAGGTCTGGCACTTTGGCTATTTTAGAACTACTATAAGTCATAACTTTTTATTTGCCATCTATACAGGGTTCTCTGTGTAGTCATGACTGTCCTTGAACTAGCTCTAGACTAAGCTGAATTCAAACTCAGATCCACCTGCCTAAGTGTTGGAATTAAAGGCATGTGCCATCACTGCCCAGCTCTGAATTGGTTTTTATTCTTAATTTTGGTTCCATGGATTAAAATAGAAATACTTGTTTCTCAGGAAAAGATGTGTAATTGGGTTGTAGAGCCAAATAAATACCAGCAGCCTGTTTAGGCTCAAAATTGTTCAGTCATTATTTTATTAATAATTCGTTAATATTATTAATTATTAATCATTATATCAACTTGAGACTAGTTTGGGAAACTAACATATTTTAGGAATAGCTATTTAAGACTATTCAGCTATTTCAAGTGTAAGCTGTTTTTTTTTTTCTTAGAATAAGATTAAAATTGGCACAGGGTGGGGCCTTCTAGTTCTGGCTCTAGCGATTGGGTCTGTTTCTGGAGCAGTGGTAGTGATAAACTGTAACAGAAGGGACAAGAGATTGTGTTTAATCATTAAAGCAGGGGGATTAAAAAATACTCATGAATAGACTTAGAACTAACAGTCCTTCTTCCTGCCAAGTGCTGTGATAAAGCTAGTGTTGCCAGACCTGACTGTTCTGTAGAATAACAGTCCTAATGCTCCTAGTTTCTGGATGGCTTGTTGTCTTTGAATTAGTCCCTCTCAAGGATTTATTTGGGCAGCATGGTTCCCGCCTGCTTGCAGTTCCGTTCTAGTACTTGGGAGGAAAGGGGCAGAATGAACATGACCAGTTTGGGCAACTTAAAACTGAAAGGGCTCACCACCCCATAGTTTGTCTTTCAATTAGACACTTAATAGTGATACTATCCTAATTAGATTTCTCTATGCTTTGGGGTTTGGTTTGGTTTGGTTTTTATTTGTTTTATAGCTCTAGCTGGCTAGCTTCAGAATTGCCTGCCTCCCAAGTGCTAGAATGAAAGGTATCACCATCACTGCTCAGATATCATGATTCTTAATTCAGCTTTTAATCTAAGAACAAATTATCACACTCAGAATCTAACACAGAATAGCATTATCTATGTTCAGATATCTCTGTCTCAAGGTTCAGGTTTATTTTTTTGTTTCTTTCCCAATGCTATCCCACCTCAATTCAGCATCCAGTCAAGGATCATACTAAACTGGTTATCAGTTAATGTCTGGGAGACAGGTTACGATAGTGTTCTCAGTGCTAGGAAGTTAACACAGTGGGATCTCAGTTCATGGCCAGCCAGAACTTCTTAGTGAGATTCTAGTTCAAGAAAACACAGCTTTGCTAGAAAGGTGACTGCATTTAGGAGTAAGTTTGCCGTATTATAATGAACATCCCATGGTAAACCCTCAGTAATCTAATACAGTGATCTCTATTTCATCGTATTCTGTTCTAATATTAGGTGCTTCCCTGCAGCAGCTGAGAATGATGGATCAAGCCAGATCAGCACTTTCTAACTTGGTAAGGTACTTTCATCTCAACAAACAGAAAACATGAATTCACCCAGTAAACACAAGATGGTACCCCAAATTTTTACCAGCCTTTTTTTTTTCTTTAACTAATGGTATTAAGGCAAAACAGATCCCATAAAAGATGTACTAGGTTTTTCTTTGAGACAAGGTCTTTCTACATTGCCTCAGGTTAACCTTGAACTCAAGCTTTCTTTTTTCCTATGGAGATTGTAGGCAGATATTACAACACCCCTCCCCAAAATATGTTTAGTTTCAATTAAGATTAATTATGGTGCTAAAGTGATGGCTTAGAGGTTAAGAGCATTGCCTGCTCTTCCAGAGGTCCAATGTTCGATTCCCAGTAACCACATGGTGGCTCACAAGCATTTGTAATAGGATCTATTTCCCTCTTGTGTGTCTGAAGACAGCCACAGTGTACTCATACATAAAAGCAAATAAATATTTCTAAAAGGTACAGTGTACTTATACGTTAAAACATAAATCACAATGTACTCATATATATAAATCTTTTAAAAAGTAAATGAATCTTAAAAACATTAATTATGAGAAATACTTATGGAGAATAAGATAGCTTTGGCTCTTTTGGAAAGGTTATATAACAAGGTAAAATTAAAATGTGTACCAGTGGTTCAAGCTACACTAGAGGCTGAGTCAGGAGTCAGGACCAGTCTGAGCAATATGGTGAGATAAACCTATCTCTTTAAAAAAATTATAAAAATATGTTATAGAAAACAAAGTAGAAACTCTAGAAAGGCCGGCCGTTAGTTAACCTTTATGTGCTATTGACACAGCTGGGCACAGAGAAAAGTATCAGAAAGTGTAACCGTATATGAATGTATATCATAGTATTATGCATATAATATAATTACAACATAGCTACTGTAATGTCTTAATGTTTATATCTCTTTTCTCTTTAAAATATCAGTTTGGTGGGGAACCATTGTCATACACCCGGTTTAGCCTTGCTCGGCAAGTAGATGGAGACAACAGTCATGTGGAGATGAAACTGGCTGCAGATGAAGAAGAAAATGCTGACAGTAACATGAAGGCTAGTGTCAGAAAACCCAAAAGGTGTAATGGAAGAGTCTGCTATGCCACTATTGCAGTAGTCATCTTTTTCTTGATTGGTAAGAATTAATGGCCAGTCTAAAGGATTTCTTATAACTAACTAGTTCTTAGAACTCTTATCCAGGTGAAGAGGTACTTTGTACTTCTATATGGAACTATGCTTAGACACTGGGATTCTTTACCTGCCATCAAATTAAGTCCTGCAAGGAGGGAAACATTTAAATAAGCATGTTTTATTAGAAGTATGCACAGGACATTTGGAAAGTTTCTATTTAGACAAGATGTGTACCTATATATTAAAGAAGTCACTGTAAAATGTGACTTATTGTGGTAATTTAAATTCCAGTAAATTAAGATTCATAATTTTCTTTTAGATCCTTAGAGTTTAAAAGTTTTCAGGGAGAAGTTAAATGAATTCTGTAAGTTTAGCTCTAAAACTTCTTCCTGTTTTTAGGATTCATGATCGGCTACCTGGGCTATTGTAAGCGTGTAGAACAAAGAGACAAGTGTGGGGAACTGGCTGAAACAGAGGAGACAGACAAGTCGGAAAACATCGAAACAGAAGATGTTCCTAAATCCTCTTACTTATTTTGGGCAGACCTCAAAACACTGTTGTCAGAGAGATTGAATTCCATAGACTTCACTGACACCATCAAGTAAGCTCAACTTCTCAAGTTCAATCCTGATGTGTAAACAGTTCTTGTTGGAGGTAGGGAGACTTTTGAACAGCTTTCAGAGGGTCCTCCTGACAATGTGGAACTATGCTGACAGGAAATTAGGACTTATCTGAAGAGTTTCCTTTTTCTCCAGAATCATTTTGTCAGTAGTTAGTTTACTGTGGGATGTCAGATTTTCTTCTGTTCTAGTGTTTCCTTTTAAATTTTCTTTAAATTAAAACTTAGGTTTAAGTTTTATATATTATGAGTGTAGCCTGGTGCCTACAGAGGCCTTATGGATGATTGTGAGCTAACATGTGGATGCTGGAATCCAAAGTGGTTCTTCTACAAGACAAAGTGTTACAACCCACAGAGCCATTACAGCCTTTAAAGATTTTCTTGATTTGTATTGATGTGTGCCAGTGCAGTACTTCCTGGGTATTAGTGTTTGATCTTGCTTCTTCAGATCTAGACGTAGCTGTTTATCTCATTCCCCTAAAACTCTTACACAGATATATAAGGGTAAGGCTTTTAAAGAATCTTCATGGTAAATAGATTTTTTTTTTTTAAGGTAACTTTGAAGTTACTTAAGGCAGTGGCACATTTTATTTCCTTCTGTAACTGGTTAATCCAGCAATTTTTAGTTCTGTTTCATTTATCTTGACTTTGAAGGGTAATGTATTTAAAACAATTTGCTTGATCCTTGAAGTAGTAAATATTTATTTAAAATAGACCTTTGTTTTGTTTTCTTTGATTTTTTTTTTTTTTTTTTCTTTTCACGTCAGATGGATAATGTGCCCATGTCATAACAAGGTTTAGTGAACAGCATATGTCATGCAACGGCATGAACGCTCAATCATCATGCTTTATGAGCCAGAAAGGATCTTAAAGATTTATTTATGTGGGTACACTGTTCCTGTCTTCAGACACACCAGAAGAGGGCATCAGGTCCCATTACAGATGGTTGTGAGCTGCCATGTAGTTGCTGGGATTTGAACTCAGGACCTCTGGAAGAGCAGTCGGTGCTCTTAACCACTGAGCCATCTCTTCAGCTCTAAACAGACATTTTAATGCAGTTTTTTTTTTTTTTTTTAAGTTGGCTGATGGTGGTGCACACCTTCAATCCAAACACTCATTGGGAGGCAGAGGCAAGATCTCTGACTAGACCATCCTGGTCTATAGAGCAAGTTCCAGGACAGCCAGGGCTACACAGAAACCTTGTCTCAAACAAATGACTTTTATTCTTCAGGCAGCTGAGTCAGAATACATATACTCCTCGTGAAGCTGGATCTCCAAAAGATGAAACTCTTGCCTATTATATTGAAAATAAGTTCCGGGAATTTAAATTCAGCAAAGTCTGGCGTGATGAGCATTATGTGAAGATTCAAGTGAAAGGCAGGTATGTTGAAATAGTAGCTTGTTTCATAGAGGTACCTGCGATGAGGTGGTCGTAGATGAGACTTTTCAAAATGAAAATCAAGGTTAAAATTTAGAGATCACTTTAAAGCTAATCAATGCAAGTCAAATGCTATGTATCCTAACTTGGATTTTTCTTCAAGAATGACTTTAACTTTATTTTTTAGTGCTACTCAAAACTTGGTGGCCATAAATTCAGATGATGACATTGACCCAGTGGAGTCTCCTGAGGGTTATGTCGCATTTAGTAAAGCAGCAAAAGTTACTGTAAGTATAATAGTGAATTCACTTCCAGTGTCTCAACTGAGGCAATTAGATATCCAGGCATAAACTAACTGGTTATGAGGTTCTTATTCTTGGACTTCCACTATTACCTTACAATGAATTTTAAGGTCTTAGTTTTGTTTTGTAAGACCCTAAATCAAGACCCACTGCATTGCTCTTCCATCTGAAAGCCTTTAAATCTCCATATCAGTCACAGATCACAAGAATGCCCTACAGCCATGCCAACAAGGGACTTTTCCTCAATTTAGGTCTTTTCTTTCTTTCTTTTTTTTTTAAATCAAATACTCTTTGTATTTACATTTGAAATGTTATCCCCTTTGCCCACCCCACTCCCTACCTCCCCTTCCCCTCTACTTGTCTTCACAAAGGTGTTCTAGCTCCCAATCACCCTCTCTACCTCAGTGCCTTGGCTTCCTCTACATTGTGAAAACACGCCCTTCCTGGAACAAAGTGATGCCAGACACTGCTATTCTCTGCTGCATATGCAACTGGAGCCATGGGCCTCTCAATGCGTGCTCAATGATTGGTGTTCTAGGTCATGGGAGCTGTGGAGGATTTGGTTGGTCAACAGTGTTCTACCCATGAGGCCGCAACCCCCTTCAGCTCCTTCACTCCCCACCCTCCACCCTCCAGCATCTTCACTGGGGTCCCCGTGCTTGCTCAGTCTGATGGTTAGCAGCTTTGATGCAATGATCCTCATTAATCCTGATGTCTTTATTCTAGGGTAAATTGGTCCATGCTAATTTTGGCACTAAAAAGGACTTTGAAGAATTAAATTCTGTGAATGGATCTGTAGTGATTGTTAGAGCAGGGGAAATTACTTTTGCAGAAAAGGTGAGGATGGATTATTAAAAATAATTTATCTTATTTTTATAGATTATATTGTAACTTTTCTTTCCTTCTTCCTGTTCTTTCAAACATACCTGTATGCCTTTTTTTTTTTTTTAATATTTTTTAATGTATATGAGTACACTGTAGCTGTCTTCAGACACATCAGATTTTATTACAATAGTTGCTAAGAATTAAACTCAGGACCTCTGGAAGAGCAGTCAGTGTTCTTAACAGCTGAGCCATCTCTCCAGCCCTGTATGCCTTTCCTTACTACTGAATTTACAATTTTATTTTTGTTGTGTGTGTGTCTAAATATGTAAATGTATGTTTTCAGGGCTGACCATTTGGTATTTTGTAATTAATTGGTGTGCTCTTTTCTGGGGAAGATTTCTTTGTAGTTTGTTGTTTTTATTTTGTATGAACTGATTTTCATATCCTGTATTTTTTGTGGTCTTAATTTTAGGTTGCAAATGCCCAAAGCTTTAATGCAATTGGTGTCCTTATATACATGGACAAGAATAAATTTCCCATTGTTGATGCAAACCTTCAGCTCTTTGGACATGTGAGTTCTCATTTCAGTGAATGGTTTCTCTAGATGTTCTTAAATTCTTTCAGGAGACATTTAGCGGGAAGTAAGAAGGTAGTTGCTGAGAGTGCTTTATTAATAGTACCTCAAATCAAAATTTTTGGATGCACTAATTTTATTTTTTTAAGCTTCACTTTATAGAAATGGTTAGACTTTAGGTCTTTAGGTTGCTAAATAGTTTGAGTTATAGCCTCAAACCGTATCTAAATCTTATAGGCAACTTTTTGAGTAAGTGCTGGATAGAACTGATGACTAACATATCACTGTTTACTAGGCTCATCTAGGAACTGGTGATCCATATACACCTGGCTTTCCTTCTTTCAACCACACTCAGTTCCCACCCTCTCAGTCATCAGGATTGCCTAATATACCTGTGCAAACCATCTCAAGATTTGCTGCAGAAAAGCTATTTAGGTAAGTTAGTGTCTTAAAAAGCTCTTACATGGTGAGGTTGTGATTATGCAAGGGAAAAAAAAACCTAAGTTTATTTAATAAAAATAACAGTTGGCTACAATGTACACATTTGGAGATTTTTTTGGAGTAGTTGCTAACTTTTTTTTTTTTTTTAATAAAACTTCTATAAAAAAAGTGATCTTGATAGGGACTTGTAACCTTGATTATTCAGTGAACTCTTACTGTAGAGCTTTTGTTTTGAATACTTCTGTGGTGAAACACTTGATTTCCTTTGACAATCCATTCTGTTACTGTAAAATATGTTGGAATTCTTATTGAACTGACATCTAATGGTGTAATAACTATCAGTTCCAAATGTTGATTTATTTATTTATTTATTTATTTATTTATTTATTTATTTGGCAGCACAAAATCATCCTAGTGACCATTAACAGTTGCTTTGGTGATAATTATTCATTCTTTTTGTCCTTTGTCTTGTATAAGTGCCTGAGCTAGGTATGGTGGTACATTCTTTTAGTCACAGTACTCAGGGTGCCAAAGCAAGTTGATAACTGAGCTCAAGGCCAGTCAAATAGCAAGTTCCTGGCCAGCCAGGGCTGTGAGATATTTTTGAGAAAAAGTGTATTATTAAATTTTATCTTCTTTAGCCCTCATTATAAGATTGTCGAATTTAAAACTTCAATCCCAACACTTGAGGCAGAGGAAGCTGGAGATCTTGAAGCCAGTCTGGTCTACAGAGTGAGTTCAGGACAACTGTAGCTACATAGAAAAACCCTGTATTAAAACAAAAACAAAAAAGAAAGGAAAAATGATCTAATTTAAAGCTATTTTTAAGCATTTGTTTATTGTAACAAAGTTATTCTAAGCCCTCTGCTCTAGTTGAAAAACTAGAATATGTATTAATGAATAGTCACAAATAAAGAACATCTATGTGCGGATTTTGTGAAGCACTGGGTGACTTTTACTAAGAAGCGTGTCAGTCAGTAGGAGATTCTAACTACTTGTGCTACCTAGCACCTGTCTCCGAAATTATAAACCAGAGGAAAAAATACTAGCTCAAAATGCTATTACCTTTCTATTTCTAGAGCCATGGAAAAAAGCTGTCCTTCTAGTTGGAACGTAGATTCATCATGTAGGCTGGAACTCTCACAGAATAAAAATGTGACCCTGACTGTGAACAACGTACTGAAAGAAACAAGAATACTTAACATTTTTGGAGTTATTAAAGGTTATGAGGAACCAGGTAAAAACCCTGCTTTGTGTGTTTTTTGTCTTACTGTTTTGCTTACTGTAGATAGGTCTAGTGCAGGAAACAGGAAGAAGGGAAGCTACCTTGGCATGAACTGCTAAGTCTTGTTTGCCTTAGTATGATCTTTGTATGTATGTGTAAGTATATGGAAAGGCTAAATATCTTCCTGTAATCATTTAAAATTTAACATGAGGTCAGTCAATGAACAGATTGCAGGGATTTTGTCCAGGTGGATGTTGGATCTAAATTTTTTTGCAAGACCTTGCAGCGAACACCTTTATCCACTGAGTGGTCTCCCCGTATAAAGTGAATTAATGAGAATTAAATATATTGGAAAATAACAAGGCTGTGTGGTATTAGCTTTTGAAAACTTTTTTGTTGCTTAGATAAGTAGTTTTCTTACAGGATCACATACCAGTTCTATCTATAGCATTAAAACAGTATAACTAGTATGCAGTAGATTAGTGTATAGGGTGCATCATCTGACAAAAAGCTAGACTTGGTATGTAGCCTACCCATAATCCAAGTGTTAGGACATAATCCAAGTGTTAGGATGCCTAGGTGGTAGATCCTGAGGTGGATGCCATCTGCTACTTGGTAAGGCCTTGTTTCAAAAAACAAACACTATGATGGTGTGTATTCTTTTCTCTTTTAGACCGTTACATTGTAGTAGGAGCCCAGAGAGATGCTTGGGGCCCTGGTGTTGCGAAGTCCAGTGTGGGAACAGGTCTTCTGTTGAAACTTGCCCAAGTATTCTCAGATATGATTTCAAAAGGTACAGTAGGAAAAGTTTTAACCTTAAAACATTTGTGAACTCTGTCATTCTGTTATGTTCTGTCTTGTTCAGTTTTACCTGTAATCTTATATTCTGATCAGATATGGTCAGGCACATTTGGAATGGTATAGCCATAGAAATCTTAAATTCTTCCTCCCTCTCCTTTCTTTTTCTTCTCTCCTCCACCTCCTCGTTCCTGTCCTGTCCTGGTTGTCCTGGAACTCACTCAGATCTGTCTGCCTCTGCTTCCCAAGTACTGGGATTAAAGATGTGAACCACCACTGCCTGCTGTGTTATATTCTTTTATGGAAGATTCTTTTAATACAAAACAAAAATATCTTCACTAACTCATGACTTTGAAATTTTCTCCATGAAGTGTCTTCAATTCTAATTTGAAAAAAACTAAGAAGTATTTAGTGTTAAGCTAAATCATATTCTTAGTTTAACATGTGTAGAAAGATAATGTTCCAAGACCTAACAACTATTATAATTCTACTTCTAAGACTTCTCATGGTAGGTACTTGGCACACACAATGTACTTTTAATTGAGGCCTAAAGTAATGCTTTTAGACCAAATATGTTGTAGAAAAATCAGGGCAATTGGTAGACTGTGGCACATGTACTGCTTAAAGGAATTGTCACAAAGTACTCCAATACTTCTTAAAACATAGGTATAGCCTAGCATAGTGGCATTTGTAGTTAACTACTTGGAATCCTAAAGCAGGGTGGCAGGTGTAGGGGTGCCCATTGCTTGTGAATTTAAAGCAAGCCTGGACAACATAGATTCTATCTCAGAATAAGGTAAGTAATCCATATTTTAAATGACTAGTTTCTAAGCAGATTGCTCTCAAAGAAGATATACATCATAACAGTGTAATAGCAACTATCCAGAGATTAAGGGACTGAAAATAAAGTTGTAAAGGAGTAACCACAATAAGGTACCCTGCCGTGTACTCAAAATGCTATATACAGGTGCTGTTCTACAAAGATTATTTTTAAAATTTTGTTTTATTCCTTCAGTATTTCACCTAGAGCTTCAAAAGAAAAGGTGTTTGAATTCAATTAATCCAGGAGTTTCTGAAGATCTTAGTTACCTACCTGCTTGTAACCTCTCCCAAGATGAAACTAATTTCTTGTCTTCCAGATGGATTTAGACCCAGCAGAAGTATTATCTTTGCCAGCTGGAGTGCAGGAGACTTTGGAGCAATTGGTGCCACTGAGTGGCTAGAGGTATTACATAGTCTAAGTCCTCGATGTTAAGCTACCTTACTGTATACCATTTTTGCCTTCATGATTTATGTCTCAATGGGATCTAGATTTCAAAGTGGATCCTTCCAACAAACACTAGCTTTCTGTGTGATAAGTTCATGCTTATTAATAATGTATTAGTTAGTAGATTAATAATTAATTATTAATAATGTTAGTACATTAATAATGTGTCCTCTCTTCTAGGGGTACCTTTCATCTTTGCATTTAAAAGCTTTCACTTACATTAATCTGGATAAGGTTGTCCTTGGTAAGCATTTGGGTTTTTTGTTGTTGTTTTTGTTTTGTTTTTTTATTGGGATCAACTGTATAGGGAGGGAACAGCAGACTCTAAAGTAGCACTTGTTATATTTTGTAGTATACATTGGCCATAGCTGAGACTAATGCATCAAATTATAGAAGTTATTCCTAAATAAAATCAACATTGATATTATTGTGAGGCTTTTCACAGATCTTTTCAGGCAGGTTTCTCTTGTGTACCTTTGTTCTGGAACTTGATTTGTTCATGAGGCTACAAAGATTCACCTTCTGCCTCCAGAGTGCTGGAATTAAAGGCATGCACCACTGCACCACTACATCAGAGTTCTGGTTTTTAAGTTTAATTTTTGGAAGGAGTGTATGTTCCTTCTTTGTTTTAAGATTGTTATTTACTGGGGGGGGGAAAGCCTCTTCCTAGTTGTGGTTTGGCTAAGCCCTAGCACACATCTTTAATCCCAGAGCTTTCTGCTTGAATATTGTAAATATGATTAAATGAAGCAATCATTTATATAGGTCAAAAGGTAGAGTAAGCAACCAGTTGACAGAGGTGAACTTGGGAAAAAGAGGAAGTCAGAACAGAGAGAGCTGCACAGGAAAGAGAAGGAGGGACATTCCGATTGAGGGGTTTTGAGATAGTGTGGGAAAGGAGGTATTCTTTTTGACCTTTCTTGGCTATGGAGGAAGGACAGATGGGTGTTTTTTCTGCCTCTCTGAGGTAGTAGCAGGGTTTCACCACACAGTTTTTGGTAAAATTGAACTATTGCGATTTTGTTAAAAAACAACCTTCCTGCTTCTGCTTCCTGAGTGCTGGGATTGGTATGGTAGTCTTTGTCAGGAAGTTTTATAGAATTGTTTATGAATTGCTTAGAAAGGGGGAAATGTTAAATAATTTGTATTTTACAGGTACTAGCAACTTCAAAGTTTCTGCCAGCCCCCTATTATATACACTTATGGGGAAGATAATGCAGGATGTGAGTATATCTAGTTACAAAATTGTGTGCCTGTTTTTTTTCTTTTTTCTTTTCTTTTCTTTCTTTTTTTTTTTTTTTTTTTTTTTGTCAAAGAATAAAACACTTAACAGTAACTAGTAATAGGAATTGAAAGTAAATTCTATGGGATTTCTTGTTCTTGACTTAATAATTGATCCTGTCTACTGAACTGTGAGAACATAGGAACAATTCTCGGGCTATATCATTTGGATCATTGCTGTGGAGCCTGAACTCGGGAGATTGTAAATCAAATGCTGAAGGACGGGTCAGAAGGACTTGAATAAATAACAGCAGAGGAAATACGTACTAGAAAAGGCAAACATGACCAGTTTTTAAAGAGGAAGGAATATATTGAATCCTTCAGTGTGTTTGAGTCACTAAAGATGGTCATTCCAATGGGAATCTATAGGTTGATCATAGTTGGTCTCAAACTAGTTGTTTGCTTGATGGTTAGTCTGGCAGTCTACAAATAAGTGAGCCGAAAGGAGACAGGCACATTTATGTAGGTTAGTGAGGATTTAAAAATTAGGCTTATGGACTTGTAAGATGTTAGTTAAGAAAGAAGCCTTTCTCACAAGGGAGAAAGCAGAAAGACTGACATCGATTGCTGAAAAGAATTCTAGTGTCACAAGACTCAAGCACCTTTCCTAAGGGACTGATGGCTATCCACAATTCTTGAGTATATTTAGAGAAACTAGCCTAAATTAGTTTTTATGGTGTATTTCTCATTTTACATACAGGTAAAACATCCAATTGACGGAAAAACTCTCTATCGAGACAGCAATTGGATTAATAAAGTGTAAGTTGAGAAAAGTGAACATATTGCAATAGATGGATGTAATCCTACCCTGCATGTGGCTAGCTCTGCCTGGTTATAAGGAGGGTATGGCACGGCAGGACTGTATTTTAGAATTCTTGGTAAAGATTGTTTCTTTTGCAGTGAGAAGCTTTCTTTTGACAATGCTGCATTCCCTTTTCTTGCATATTCTGGAATACCAGCAGTTTCTTTCTGTTTTTGTGAGGTAAGACTTAAGACTTAAAAGATTGTCTTTATTATAAAACAGACTAGCCACATTAGCTTAATTAGCATGTGAGTTTTTGCTTAAATGTCAGTAGAATAAATTTAATAGTTGGATTTAACTTCTTGTAGTACAGGGATATATCTCCATTTAATATCTACTGAACAGTACTCTTCTAAATACCGACTGAAGTATTCTAGGTGTTAAGAAATGGCCTCTAAGCATTAGCCATACAAGTTTAAAGTGCTTGAAACAGAACATTTCAACGATCACATTGTTATACAAATCAGTGAGAAGCCCTAAAGGTTGAAAAGAGCAGAGTTAATGAGAGATTCTGGCATTGTTATTATTGGGGAGCCAGGGTGGGAATTACTGGGTCAGTTTGGAAAGTCAGATTCAGAAACATCTGGATAGATAAGTGACTGGGCCTTCTTAAGAACTAAGTGTCAGGGCCTGTGGGTTGAAGGACATCATAGTTTTGTTTTTTTAAACTGCATGTAGGTACATGCTTGGCCTGTGTATGTGGGGGGGTTGAGGATAACTGGCAGTTCCTTCCACCATGTTTTATTACCTTGATGGTAAACCTAGAAGGTGGGGTTCCTGCTCTAAACCAAGCTAGTATAACAGCCTTTTCTTATCTTATAGGATGAGGACTACCCTTATTTGGGCACTAAATTGGATACCTATGAGTTATTGATTCAGAAAGTTCCTCAGCTCAACAAAATGGTCCGAACAGCAGCAGAAGTGGCTGGTCAGTTCATTATTAAACTGACCTATGATATTGAATTGAGCCTGGACTATGAGATGTATAATAGCAAACTACTGTCATTTATGAAGGATCTGAACCAGTTCAGAGCAGATATCAGGGTAAGCACATTTTATTTAGCTTATATTTAGATCTCTTCCACTTTTTAACCTTCCTAGTTACTTTCTGGTAACTTGTCATTTCTACTCTCAACTTGTATGAAATTGTATATGTATGTTTTGAGGCAGAGACTTACTGTTAATCAGACTGGCCTTGAACTTGGAACAATAAGCTGCCTCAGCCTTCCACCAGATCCAGCAGCTTCTCTGCTTTTTTTTTTTTAACCCTCTCGTGTACATTGTATTACAGTACTTGGCTAGATCAGCCTTTTATTATATTGCACATGAATGAGATCATGTAGCAGGTGTATCCAGCTGTGGCCCAACAGCCACATTTATTTGGCCAAGGATTCCTATGAATGCATCCTGACACAATGATAAACTTGTGTCTGTACTTTCTTAAGTTCAACTATGTCATCTTGAAAATAAACTTTGTAGGTGCAACTTCATTTCCCAGTGTCAATCAAACGTTGAGCATGGTGGTTGTGTATGTGTACCCCTAGTACTTGGAATGTGCAGGCAGGAGAATCCTGAGTTTAAAGCCAGGTTTACCTACATGAGGTATTTAAAGATATGGCATCCTTTCAGAAAAAGTTGGACATATCTGATAGTGTTTGTCTTGCTGTTACTGACATTTAATTGTTACAAGTGAGTGTGTGGCTGAATGATATCCACTTGTGTATACATACTAATTACATTTTTCTATACATTTTTCTATGCTGTGTAGCTCATTTCCCTCTGAACTATTAAGAAAAATATTTGGGGTCAGTACCTCACAGTTGAAGAGGCTCCTATTGCTGAAGTGTCAGCACATGAATTCTTTTCTAGGAGGAAATTTGACTTAAACCCACAATTTATGTGGTAAAGTTTTTGGACACCTAGGATTTTAAGTGTAGGGCAGAATCCAGTGTTTCCAATGCAGAGCTGTATTTCTGTCATCTGTGATCCGGGTAGTCCTTAAGTAAGTTGAATCTGGCTTGGGTAGCAAGAGACGTACTTACCAGGCTTTTTTGTTTTGGGGTTTTTTTTGTTGTTGTTGTTTTGTTTTGTTTTGTTTTATTATGGTGAAGGAGCTGTCTCCCTCCTGTGTTGGTTCTGACAGTTGGAATGCACTCTTCAGGTATAGTGGGCAAACACCTTTTCCTAATGAGCATTGTCGTTTGCCCAGCTACTGTGGGACCTACTGTCAATCGTTTGTCCAGTATTTTTTTAAAATTCACATTAGTAAGTTCTCATCTGACTTTTTGAGATTAGAAAATGGGTTTGGCCAGCTTGGGCCACCTTAGTGGCTGCCAGCTAACCCTGGGCAGCAAGTATGTGACAACCCCCACACCCTGCCTTACTTAAAAGAAAAGTATAACATCTAATGAACAATTTAATGTTCACCTTTGACAGGATATGGGTCTAAGTCTACAGTGGCTGTATTCTGCTCGTGGAGACTACTTCCGTGCTACTTCTAGACTAACGACTGATTTTCATAATGCTGAGAAAACCAATAGATTTGTCATGAGAGAAATCAATGATCGAATTATGAAAGTAAGTCTGCTCTTAGGAAAGAAAGAACTGACATGCAAACTTAGTTAGCAATGATCCTGTTTATATAAAAGTAGGTTAGCACAGTGCCTATGATCCTTTGCTGCTTTGGAACTGAATACAGACCTTGGTTTATATCATGATCTCAGTGTACTATCAAACCTAGAAATAGAAAAGACATTATTTCCTTTAATTTCGTGTTAATTGCTTTATACTTAAAAACATTCAGAAACAGCACTGGGTAGTTCAGTAGTGAGTGCCTAAGATACTTATGTGTATGTATGTTTTGCCTACATGTACATATGTGCATCTGTTTGTACCTGATATGGAGAAAGCCTGAAGAAGTCTTTCCTGGTTACCGAGGAGCTGCAGTTAGAGCATTTTTAAGCTGCCATGTGAATTCTGGCATCTAAACGTAGGTCTTCAAGAGCAGCAAATGTTGGTTCTTAATCTCTTAGCACTGAGCTACATTAGCATGTATTTTAGAAGAATTTTTTCTTAAATTTATTGTATATACATGAGTACACTGATACAGTCTTCAGACACACCAGAAGAGGGCTTCGAATCCCATTGTGCACCATCATGTGGTTGCTGAGAGTTGAACTGTGGACCTCTGGAAGAACAGTCAGTGCTTTTAACCCCTGAGCCATCTCTCCAGCCCCTGATTAAGGCTTATTATAAATGTAAAAGTTGTGTGTCTTTTATCTGGGAACTGGAGGATCAAACTGCTTATCCATCTCCAGCCCTAGGGTGAAATTTAAGACTTCCATATGCTAATTAGACTGGGTGTAGTGGTGTGCACCTTTAATCCCAGCACTGGAGGCAGAGGCAAGTAAATCTGAGTTGGAGGCATACATAGCAAATTCCAGATCAGCAGGGGCTTTAAATGAGACTTGTCACAAACAACCAAACACACAAATGAAAAGACAACTGAGCAGATAAAGTAACTATATAATCTCAGGTGCCTAAATTAGATCCCGGGAAACCTTGTAAAAGTAGAGAAAGGTGTCTGCACTAAGTGGCATGTATGCTTACACAACGGACATTAGCCCCCGTCCCCGTCTCTCTATGTTATTCCAGTACTCTGTAGATCACACTGAGCTCACAGATCTGCCTGCTTATGTCTCAACAGTGCTGGAATTAAAGATAAGACTATACTTGTTTTTTTTTAACCTATTTATTTATTTTTTTAAAAATCCCAATATCATTTAATTTGCTTTTTTTTTAAACAATGGGATTAAAATTTTGCCTCAGACTTAGAAGATGATAATGTAACTGAGTTCTCAGTAGTCTGATTCAGAGAGGTTTTAACTTTGAAAGAAGACAGTCACAAAGTCATAGCACTAAGTTGTTTCTTCTTTACTTTATAGGTGGAGTATCATTTCCTGTCACCCTATGTATCTCCAAGAGAGTCTCCTTTCCGACACATCTTCTGGGGCTCTGGCTCTCACACTCTCTCAGCTTTAGTGGAAAACTTGAAACTTCGTCAAAAAAATATTAGTGCTTTTAATGAGACACTCTTCAGAAACCAGTTGGCCCTGGCTACTTGGACAATTCAGGGAGTAGCAAATGCCCTCTCTGGTGACATTTGGAATATTGACAATGAGTTTTAAATGTAACATGCATAATTAAATAAGAGCAGGGTAGTCTGTTTCTAGACTTAAGCTGCTTGTGCTAAATTTTCATTAGAGTTCTAAAATCTAATGTTAAAATTCAACCCAATCATCTAATGTCTTTAGGCAACAGCTTTTAGTGCAGATTTGGACCTACACTTAAAAGTTACAGTGGATAATCTTTTCCATGTTCATGATACCTTCTCTATTACCTTTAGAATTTTGAGTCCTTTGTAATAACTTCCTCTTTGCTTCATGGTCATGAAAATGTTAAGACCAGTTGTAAGAACATTGTTTTAAGTCCTGAGGGCATTAACTACTGTCTTGAGGTGGGAGGAAGATGGTGTATGCAGGGGTCAGAGTGTGGCTGGGTGTGATTCCCATCCCCATCTGATCCTCACTAGTATTCTCCAAGTGAGCTGTGTGCCCTTAAGGACTTAGCTGGTTTCCATTCCCTAAATTAGACAGTTACTTTCAGAAGAGATGGGAACTTGTTTTCTTCTTAGCAAGGGTGAAATAGGTCCTTCTGCTGGATAAAAGGAAGTTTGTCTGTTTACAGGAATAGGCCCCTACTGGTTAACCTTGGTGTTATTTATGATGAGACCAGAAGCCAAAGACTTCAAGTTTTCTCTCCATTGGCATCTGCCCAGTAGTCTTTAGTTCTTTGGGTTTTTTATTTTTTGTTTTTTCTTTTTCCAACATTTTCTGAACAAGTTTTAGACTCAGTTTGTCCGCATACACTGCCAAGTCTTGGCCAAAGTGTTAGTCTTCAGGAAAGCTTTCTATCATTTTGGCACTGAGATATTTATTGTTTATTTATCAGTGACAGAGTTCACTATAAATAGTGTTTTTTTTTATAGAAGATAATTATCGGAAGCAGTGCCTTCCATAATTATGACAGTTATACTGTCGTTTTCTTTTAATAAAAGCAGCATCTGCTAATGAGACCCACAGATACTGGAAGTTTTGCACTTAATGGTCAGCACTTGCAGGCTTTAGAAAGAAGAAAGCCACAAGCCAAACAACGTAAGATGAGCTAAAAGAGGATTGGGTTAAAGAAGAGAATCCTAATTGAGTTGGGAAAAAATGATAGTTCTAAGTGCAGTGAGTTGTGGCCAAGCTAAATGTCATTTAAAGGCTATGGCTGTACTTATATCTACAAAAATTTACAGCTCAATTTATTCAAGATGTAACGCAAATTCAGTTTTGCAAAATTTCCAGTACCTTTGTCACAAACTTAACTCACATTATCGGGAGCAGTGTCTTCCATAATGTATAAAGAACAAGGTAGTTTTTGCCTACCACAGTGTCTATATCGGAGACAGTGATCTCCATATGTTACACTAAGGGTGTACGTAATTATCGGGAACAGTGTTTCCCATAATTTTCTTCATGCGATGACATCTTCAAAGCTTGAAGATCGTTAGTATCTAACATGAATTCCCAACTTCTTGTAGCTCCTTAGTTTTAGTTACAAAAACATTTGTGGTCATTGAGCATTTGGTGGGTAAATTCAACTGCTGTACAATGAAATCATTACTTCCAAGATCCTTTTTATAAATGTGGGTATTTTGTTGTCTGGTTTATGGAATAGAAGCATATAATTGTAATGTTTGCTGGATCAAAGGGATCTAACTGTCTCCCTTTATTTGCATGCTACTTCCTAAATGTAGTTCTTAGGAGTTTGAGTTCATTTCTGGTTTTTGGAGGGTAGAGAATAGAGAATAATGGGTGTTGGGAAACAAAGCTTGCAAAAGGATCTTTATGTACCTGCCCATCATTATGATGGCTATGAATTATGTAAATGAGCAAGATCACATTATCAAAGACTAGTTAGCCATCATTATGCATCTGATCAGTTTTGCCGTGGGGGCAGTTCAAAGCTGTCACCTGAGAACATCACTAGGCTCTTGGGGTTCTTGGCACCACTCACCCAAGTTACATCCACCAGATTTTCAGCCTCACTGAATTGTTTTGCTACAGTTGTTTCCTTCGGTCTTCACAATGTTTCTCTTGTACAAGTATCACCATGCATAATGGGATTTCAAGTCATGAATAAAGGGTGTGCATTTTGCCATAGAAGTCTCTATAAAATAACCTTTGCTATAAGGGTAGTTTCCAATCAAAGCAGTAAGTTGGTAAGGTTTAGTCTTGGGTAAAAAGTGTTTGAGTGATACCTTTGTTACTCATCAGGTAGTATTGGGTAAAACGTAGGTTTTGAGGATAAGAATAGAGGGAGCTTTTGTTTATGACCCACTGCTAGCTTCTGCATGACCTTTACTGTGTTAGCTTTTGAATGTATTTTGGTTCAGACTTGCCAACCTACACTCAGCTTTCTTTGCTGACATGCCCTTATAAATGTATACAGCCGGTATATAACAATGTGAAGATTCCTTGCCTGACTTAATAAAATACTTGGGTATACTGAGTTGTCTGACTCATTTCATAGCAAAACTGGGCATAGAGTTCCTGTGGACCTGCAACTCTGACATATCCTCCCAGCTGTCAGCCTCACCAGAACAGTTGTTACACTGACCTCTGTTGATAGAGATTTTTTATATGTAACTGCCTGAGCTTCAGGGGCTTTGGAGAGATGCTAGAGTACAGGTTTGGGAAGTTGGGGTTCCTAGCTATGGAGCTACAGAAAAATCATTTTTGCTGGGTAAAAAGATTCCTGATGTGGCATTTGTGAGGGTGGAGGGTGGTGTCTACAGTTTAGTGAAGTCCTTACGTGTGCTGTATAACCAATAAATTTGCTGGTTCCCTAGAGTGAGCTGGTAAAATTGCACCAATTTGTGGATGGAACTTTACGTCTCTCCCAGGGAAGGAATTTTAGCAACAGTTGGCTTTATCCCTTTTTTATAAATCAGATTTAGGCATAGTCCATAGGATGGATAGTGCTACCTACATTCATGATGGGTCTTTTCCCAGATAACCTCAAGAAGTTGTTTCATGGATAACATGCAGAAGGGTTGTCTTCTATGTCATTCCAAATCCTGTCAAGGAGACAGTTTAGCCATTGTTACTTTGTTACCTCTGGTTCTATTAGTGATGGAGAGGATGTTCATGTGGAGCTCGGGATAGCTTTGGGGAGTTCTCTACTACCTTGTTGAGGCAGGGTCTTGTTTCTGCCATTCTGGTACTTCATGAGCTCTCTGGTAAGCTTCCAGGAGGCTCACACCTGAAGCTTACTGAAGCTTGTCTAGAAGCATTTAGAATAATATCAAATGGCATTTGATTTGTCCTGAGAGAAGCAAGGAAATGTGTCACCTGATAATTTGTGGGAAAATAAATTGATGCTGGCTGAGTACTTTTATCTCTGGATAAATTGATAATGGAAACTCATGAGCTCCATGATAAAAGTGACCAACTCGGGATATGGTGGGGAAGGGCAACAATGAACTCTAATATACAGTCTAAAGTTCTAAGTGTGTCCTGGAGGAGAATCTTTAGCAGCCACAAGAGCTCATGATTCATAAAATCAAGCCAAAGCCCTCAGTAAGATTGGCCGAATGGTTGGGCAGCCACCTGAATTCCCAGCTTGCTCTTGAACCCACTTGGACATGGTGCCACTAGGCCTGGGTCTCACCAGCAAGAACCTGTGCAAGTTGAGAGGGTTTGTCTACTCTAAATCACATCTCAGAGTATGGCATCTCTACCTGCGAAATAGCTTCTTCCCTCAGCCGGAAAGAATGATTTGCCAGCCTAGGATAACCTCTACTTTTTCTTTTGTATGTGAAAAGCACCAGAAGAAGTTGGTGCTGTTTTTATAGGTGAAACTTGAGAACTGGCTTTCTTGGCATTATGGACTCTTCCCCCACTGCTTCCAACAATTCATAGCCAACCAATAAGTAGACAAAACACAGGACATCTTTGTAGTCTCTTCATCAGAGGTGCTGCAGATGACCTGCCTCAGTTTACCCTGCAGACAACCTTCCTAACATGAGTGCATGTCCTGATTGCCCAGCTGGTGCTCCTCTTGGTCTCACCATCTGCTCACTAGAAGCCACTGCTACTAAGGTGTCTTGGATGGTGTCTTAGTTGTTGCTGTGAAGAGACACCATGACTAAGGCAACTCTTAGGAAAGTATTTAATTGTCATCATGGAGGGAAGTGTGGCACCATGCAGGCAGACATTGTGCTAGGAAAGGAGCCAAGAGTTCTACATCTGGATTGGCAGGCAGCAGGAAGAGTGAGCTCCTGAGACCTCAAAGCCCATCCACAGTGACACATTTCCTCTAATAAGATTACACCTACAAGGGCATAACTCCTAAAGAGAGCCTATAAGGGGCCATTTTTATTCAAATCCACAACAGATGGATAAAGTAATCCAGGAACTTGCTGTATTATTAAGGATATGCATGCTTGTTCTCACAGAATCAATACATGGGTCAGTGCCCTCATCTTGGGTTCACCTCTCTGGTTTCTGACATGCTAATTGCTGTGGTATTTCCTAGAAGTTAGTTCACAGACCCGTCTTGGCTTCTATTTTCACAGTGTTGACTCCCTGGGTACCTGATTTCCCACTGTTACAGTGATGAGTCAATTTCATGCTGTGATTTCCAAAATACATAAGATTACCAGGGAGCAATCATAAGAAGGAAGAAAGGGATGTGATGGAACTGGGGTTTAGGAAGATTAACCAGCAATTAACAGGGAGGACCATAGTCATCAGGGTCATCCAGACAACAATGTTCTGTCATAATTCTTACATTCCTCTGAGAGAGGATCTGAGGAACAGGCTGGCTGGGCTGGAGAAAGCCTGGCATTTCAAAGGTGTGTGGTTACCATTTGAATGAAAACACCTAGGACACAAGACCTCTAGGACTGAATGAAGCCAGTGAAATGAAGTTAGAGGTTGGAGCCCTGAGGAACTGGGGTGCTGTTATAGTGCCAAAGGAGGAAATGGGTAAAAGAAGCCGCCAAGAACCCGAGTAGTGGCACATGCCTTTAATCCCAGCACTCAGGATGCAGAGGCAGGAGGATCTCTGTGAGTCCAAGGCCAGCCTGATCTACAGAACAAGACCCAGGACAGCCAGACCCTGTTTCAAACAACCAAACAAATAAGAAGAACTAAGGTCTGGTTTCTGGTTCCTAGTTCAGTGAGTCAGGGGCGGGGTGAGATGCTGGATTTACATTTGGGATATTAACTCCTCAGGTCCATGTGACCAAATGGAAATGCCTGGCAGTCAGCTGAATGTTGGCACTAGGAGGGTCTCCAGGAGTGCATGTGTGTGAGCCTAATTAATTCATATGTAGTAGGGTGTCAGAGTAAAGTTTATTAACTATCCAGAGGAGCCAAAAGAGACTGCAAGAACGGGCGAGCATCATTGGGGCAGATGGAGAAACGCAGCAAAGGGTTGGGTAGCCTCTTCATTATAATCCAGGGAAGTTGAGGAAAGAGGAGCTGCAGGTACACAGGTGAGAAAAACAAAACAAAAACCAACCTAAAACCTCACCACTAGGTAAGTGCTGACTGCCACTAAGTGGGTCTGTAGGAGGCAGGGTTCCAAGAGCTTGAGAGTAGACGAAGCTGCAAGGACAGCTCTTGACATGACTGTCCAGAAGTTTTGTTTCTGGTGACATAGTTTTTATTTGAAACAATTATCTCCTGTAGTTCTGCTGACCACAAACTCCCCGTGTAGCAGAGGATGACCTTAAATTTATCGTCCTGCCTCTGACTCCCAAGTGCTGGGATTACAGGCAGGACTCATCACAGCCCCAGTTCTCAGTGCTAGAGACTGTATGTTAAGCTAAACCATATCTCAACCTCCTGACCATAATGACTGCTGGAACTCAACTGGACAGTCGGGAGAACACGATCCTTATTTTAGATGTCCACTAGGGGGCGCAAGAACTCAGCACTCCGTGGTACTTTAGCAGTCTAAGGCCTGTTGACCTCAGGGTTTTGGCTCTTCTGGCTCTTACCCCAGCTGGGCAGAGGAGGCAGGCATGTGGGAGTCGCTGGCAGAAAACTGATCCTCCTTATGCCCTAGTAAGGTTTTGAAAACTGAATTGCCTGGGGGTGTGTGAACAGGGCCTGCTGAGCAGCTCCCTCAGGAGCCCTGACCTAGTAATAGTTGAAGACGCGGGCTGTTCTTGGTTTTGGGAGTACATGACATGGGTTAGCAGACACTTCCACACCTATGGAACCTTCAGGATTCCACCTTCTTCCAATACCCTTCCCGACTCCACATCCTTTGCTTTTGTCCAATAATCATTCACTCTGATACCAGAGTCTCAGTTCCCAGTGACTTTAGTTAATACTTGTTCCATGCCCGGGTATAAAGATATTTGGTCTCTCTACTTCCCTACCCAGTTTCACTAAGCACCACTCCTTTCTAGTAATGTGCTGGAATCACCTGGGGAGCTTTTAAAACCTGAAGCAAAGGACAGCAAGACAGCTCTGGAAATAAGAGACATAGGTTGCAAAGCTTGGGGAAACCACTAGTCTACATGTTATCCTTTGACCTCCGTGTGTGTAAAATTGCGTGTGTGTGCATGCACACACACACAAGCCATAGATGTTGAGTTCTATTTCAAACATACCAGTTTAATAAAGCTAGTATGGGCTTGTGTATCAGTAAAATTGTGGGGTTTCCCCATAATGTGGGTGGGCTGGAGAAATGGCTCTGCAGATAAGAGTATTTGTTGCTCTCATAGAGGACTCAGGTTCACTTCCCAGCACCAACATGGCAGTCCACAACCATCCATAAATTCAGTCTAAAGGGAGCCAACACCTTTTGATCGCCTCAGACACCAGGCACAAATGTGGTGCATATTCTTACATAGAGAGGCAAAACCCTCGTGCACATAAAAGTAATAAATCTAAATTAAACATAAAAAAGGCATTTTTTTCCATAGCTGAGAGTTTGGCGAAAATGTCAGGCCTTTCAACTGGCTGAATCCAAACCTACCTCTCCACAAGATGTCTATGTGGGCTGGAGAGATGGCTCAGTGGTTAAGAACACCGACTGCTCTTCCAGAGGCCCTGAGTTCAATTCCCAGCAACCACATGGTGGCTCACAACCATCTGTAATGGGATCTGATGCCCTCTTCTGGTGTGTCTGAAGACAACTACAGTGTACTCACCTATAATAAATAAACACTACAGAAAGAAACAGATTTTATGCCAAGATGCAGAATGAATACACATACACAGTCAAAAATGTCATAAAAACAATATGCTTACTACCTCTGATACACTCATTCATTCCACAGACATTCTTGGCATCTGTGCTGTGTTAGGCATTATTCCAACCGTGTGTGCATAGAACAAAAATTCCTGTTGTGGTGGAGTTTATTGTCTTCTGGGGTGTGGAAAGGAAAGCGTCAGGAAGGCAGAAATAAGCCACGAATGTGAAAGGCATGCTGGGAGATTAGTAAATCTTCCTTTATTAAAAAAAACATCTTGAGGAAGGCGTCTTGGGAGCTGGACACCTTCCAGGACCCGGATGTGAATATTTTTTCAAAAGATGCAAGCTCTTGAATGTCTCTGGATCCATTTTTGTACGTTTTGAATTATATATATGTTTTTACTGTTATTTTGGTTTTTCGTGACAGGATTTCTCTGTTTAGCCCTGGCTCTCCTGGAGCTCATTCTGGTCTCAAACTCAGAGATCTGCCTGTCTCTGCCTCTGGAGTGCTGGGATTAAAAACGTACTACCACCACACATATTGTATTTTAAATAAAAAGTAGAAACAAGTTCTGTTTTGGTATTTTATTATCATTTGATTTAAAAAAAGCCCAAACTAATATACACTGGATTTAATTAATCTCTGGGTGGTAGGCCAAAATAGTTGTTGTACAACCTTGCTCTAGTCAAGGAGAGTTGGGGGAGGGTGGGAAGGACAGTGGTGGCAGCCGAGGCAGTGGTGGTGGGTGGCAGTTTGGGGGTTGGAGAGGGACAAAACAGTCAAACCCTGTTGCAATGATTTATAGCATCCTCTAAGTCTTGGCTGAATATCTGTCTGCAGGTGTGAGGCAGGGTGCCCGACACCCCTGCTTTGGCTTCTTGCTCACCCCGCAGGGCAACTGTCTCACGGTGGAGATTCTTCAGGGAGCCACCAACACCACCCTCGAGCAGGTTGGCATGCTCTGTTTCCAACGAGACCTGACAGGCCCTTCTCCCCGCAGAGTCACATTGATGGAGGCAGCTCTCTTAAAGTCCCAGGTCTGGAAAGAGTCTGGCTCAGGCACTGTGTGAGTCACTGAGCCTTCAGCTTCTAATCTTAAGCTCCTTTTCTCTCAAGCTATCAGCTCCTGGTGGCAGAGCAGTCTCTAGCCACTTGAGCTGCCATCCTAGGAGGATGGAGACAGAGACAGCTTTTCAGTGCTGGCCCTGCACTAATGAACGGGGCAGGGTGGAATGCACTTCCGGCTCTCTCCCATCTGAAGCTCCAGATAGCCATGTACTAGGTGAGGGCTACAGATCTTGCTCTTGAGGGCAATTGGATGAGAGACTGGGGGGTGTGGGGGTAATGCTTCTCTTAAGAGAATAACCTATCAAGACCTTCAGAATGGGGTTGGAGAGACGGCTCAGTGGTTAAGAGCACTGGCTACTCTTCCAGAGGTCCTGATTTCAAATCCCAGCGACCACATGGTGGCTCACAACCATCTGTAATGAGATCTGATGCCCTCTTCTGCTGTGTCTGACGACAGATACAGTGTACTCATATACATGAAATAAATAAATCTTTAAAAAAAAAAAAAAAAGACCTTCAGAATGGACTTGCTTTGACCCCTTATTTTATTTGATTTGGAACTTGATTTACTGGTAGGGGGGCATCTTGGCCAAATCCATTGTTTGCATCTACTGGCCACTAAAATCTCGTTAGTCCTGATGTTTTTCTGCAGCCCAGCTCCTGCAACTGGCATTGTTTTATTGCTCGAGTGGCTCAGAGAACATATTACACAGTCAGACACTTGGATATGATTTCTGACTCCATGACTGTCAACTTCGAGATCCTGAAAAAAAGCCGTTTAGTGGCACAAAGCTTCAGCCCTACCACTGAGACTGTTAATATGTATCCACTGCTGTGGGTGATGGGAGCAAGGAGAATGTAGGGCTATGCTCATAGGCTCTGTAAATCTTAGCCACTGTCGTTACTGGGGCAAACAGCACAAGGGGGGTTGGTGCATTGAACTCTTTTTTCCCCCACCAGGGCCCCTCACACACAAGGGGGAAGACCTGAACTGAGATACAGAATACTCACTCCTTGGCTCCCAGGCAAGAGAATGGGCCCCATGAAATGATTCAGCATGT
Organism: Micromys minutus; assembly: GCF_963924665.1. Taxonomy (NCBI): domain Eukaryota; kingdom Metazoa; phylum Chordata; class Mammalia; order Rodentia; family Muridae; genus Micromys; species Micromys minutus. The sequence continues at coordinate 60,108,622 of NC_137976.1, read as the reverse complement.
TTCTCTGTTTACCTCAAAGAGCAAGCCACTGTGACCCAAATCCACCCAGATTAAGCTCTGTGTAGCTTATGTGCCTGTCCTATCTACTCATCCCCTTGGCCATAGCCTTTGATCCCAATACTGGACAAAGCCGACCCAAGACAGCTTGCCCACTTCTCAAAAGCCCAACGATACTCAGAAATTAAGAGCTGAAGGGGAGGGAAATCAAGTTTATTAAAATGTTTACCCCAGGGAGATGAGGGGAGCTACTGTTCCCCCAAGATGATTAAGTGCACAAAACACAAAAGCACTCCTAATTAATTATTTGAGACTGGGTTTCCCTGTGTAGCCCTGTCTGTCCTGGAACTCACTTTGTAGACCAGGCTGACCTTGAACCCAGAGAGATCTGCCTGTCTCTGCCTCCTGAGTGCTGAGGTTAAAGATGTGTCCCTCCACCTGACAAAAAAGAGCTTTTATTAGTGAAGAAATATGGAACGGTCCTGGTCTAGTAATGAACAGAAAGAAGTCATCCTCATCTAGGGCCTTTTCTTTCTCTAGCTAAGCTAGAGAATGTGATATTTGACCTTGACTCCCTGGGGTGAGTTCCTGTACCTCTTTAGACACACATGCTACTTTTCTGCAAGTTAATACAGTGTTTCCAATTTTTTTTTTTTTTTTTTGGTTAGGTGAAACACAGGACTAGCATAAGGAGTGGCCTTACACATTCTGATATTACCTAAGGGTCAGCAAATGTGGAGTCTGAAAACCTGAAGTATGCTTCTTTGTCTACATTTTAGTTATTTAGGGTCCGCTTTTCTTGAGGATTTAGAATGGTGTAGAAGTACAGCAAGTCCAAGGTCAACCCACACATGAAGAGACAGCCACTTACCCTGCTGACTGATCCTGCATCCTTATTCTATTATGGCTACTTTATAGATGAAGTGGAGGCAGTCATGGGTCTCTCCTGTGGCTTCTAGGTCTTGCTGTCTAGGCCTGCTCCCATCAGAAGAGGACTGGCTGGAGACAAACTCCCCTGTTCTGGGAGAGTCTCAGTTGGTCCCAGGGAAAGAATGCAGGTCCAGTTTCTTCTGTCGGTGGCTAAATTGAAGCAGAAGCAATTGAGGACAGGTAGAAGTGAGTTTTCACTCTCACTGGGTAAACCCTTTTTGAACTTCAAACATTGGAGAGAAATCAGCAAGGAGTGTCACAGGTTCTAAGCTGGCTTGGGCTGCTAGTGAGACCCTCCCTGACTCATCGTGTTACACTGCCCCTTAACCCCCTCTCCACCGACATCCCTTCCCTTAAATTTAGACTCTTATTTCAGGACTTACAGGACTTCTCACTTGAAGTTATTAATCGACGGAACTTCCTAATTTTGAACTTTACTTTTTTTTTAATGTGTGTGTGTGTGGGGGGGGGGGTTGTGTGGCCAGAATGGGCCAGGGCCCTTTAAGGGGGCGGGGCGACGCCAGTGGGCCCCACCCCCTGGGGCGGCGCAGGCGCGCGCGGGCTCTGAGAACCCGGCTGGAGGGCCGCCGGCTCGCGGGGCCGCAGCACCTGCGGCGCGGCGCCCGGGTGGCCGAGGTCGACTGCGGGGGGCGAGGGCGGAACGCCGGGCCCGCTCGGGGCCGAGGCGGAAGCCGCGGGGCGGGGGCGCGCAGGACAGCACCATCTGGAGGGGCGGGAGCGCGCGGCCTCTGGGGGGCAGGCGCGTGCGCGGCGCGGCGGGCGCAGGGGGTCGCCGGCGGGGGGCGCAGGAGGAGCGTGGCGGGCTGAGCCCCGCGCTGCCGGAGCAGCAGCCGGCGCGCGTCGGGCGGCTCAGCTGGGGCCCGCAGCTTCTTCGCGGGCTGAAGCTCGGCGTGGAGGAGCAGGGCGGGGTGGGTCCGGCCGTGCAGGAGGAGGGCGGCGTGGGGCTGGGGGTGCAGGAGCGGGGCGGCCGGGGTCACGAGCCAAGCCTGGGGGTGTTGTGGGGGCCGCCCGACGCCGCGGACTGGAGGCGCCCGGCGCGTTGGACGGGCTCGGCCGGAGGGCCGGTGGCGCAGGAGGAGGGCCTGGGGCCCCGCAGGCAGCAGCAAGAGAAGGGGGGAGGCGGCCCCGCAGTGCAGGAGCGCGGCGAGGCCCGTGCCGGGGTGCAGGAGCGCGGGGAGGGCAGCCCACGGAGGCTTCTGCGGCAGCCGGAGGAGCGTCCGGAGTTGGACCGCTCCTGCCCGCACACGGAGGAGCTCGAAAGTTCGGAAGAGAGCCGCTGGGAGAGCTGCGGGCACCTGGGCCGGGAGGCGTTGGTCCTAGGAGCATCCCTAGAGAGTGGGGACAGACGCGAGCTGCTGGGGAGGGCCAGGCCTGTAGGGCCCCGGGGACCTGAAGGAGAGGGGCGCCTGGGGGTGCAGGAAGCAAATTGGTTGCCTGGGGTGCAAGAGGGCCAGGTAGTGTGGGCTGTTCAGGAGACGTATTTGAACAGCAAAGGGTCCCCGCGGGGAGAGGGATTCCAAGAGGGACACAGGACCCGCAGGCGCAGACGGCGAAGGAGGTGGTAATCTGTAAGCTGCCTTATTGGCATCAGGGTTGCTCTAGTGCCATGAGTAACGCAGGAAGATGTAGGGGCTTGGGGAGCAGAAGAACGCAGTGAACCCGACCTTTGGAAGCCATTGCCGGAGGGTAGGCACTGGCCTGCAAGATCCTCTCTGCTACCTCAAGTCTGAGCATCCTCGAAGCTGTGTCTACCTGGGGACAGCTGAACGCTCAGGTAGGGAAGGCCAATTTTGTTATCAGCTGGAGTTGATGTGGTTAGAAGCACCGGAGAATGGGTTCCAAACATCCCTTGTCCTCTCAGGTTGACCAACCTGGGGAGCACCCACGCCACCCCCTACCCCACACAACACACACAATTGTATCTAGCAGCTGCTGTAGTGGAGTAGTCACCTCTTTCAAGTCTAGACTGGATGTGAAACCATTCGAGTGGCTGCCTGGTTGGTATAGGCCGAGGGAAGAGAAGGTAGGATAGCCCAAGGGCTATAGTTGCAGGGACTAAGTCATCCCCTCCACCTGTCTGCTGGTGGAGGTAGGTGTGCCCTCGTGCAAGCTGTTGTGCAACCTGCATCGCTGGCCTCGAGTCCTCCAGAAAGGGGAAATGCGTAGTGTTGCATTAGTCGTGCCTTATCTTGTAGTCCTGTTGGTCACGTGGGTGTGGCAGCCAGTAGTGACTTGGGCACGAGCCTGGCCTGCGCCTTGCCACACGGTTTTGTCACGGTTGATTATACTGTGGGCCCAAAGCCAAGGATGGGTAGAAGAGTAGAGAGCAACTGGTGAGGTCTTCGTTTCTGAGTGGAATGGGAAAGGAGGATGTACCAGCGGCTGCTACCCAGGCCTTGACATCACTCTGGAAGCTGGCAAATAGAGGCCTCTGATAATCCTATTGCGACCTCCTCACCGGCAAGGTTTGTTCTTGGTGCCGCCTAGAGGTGGAGCCTACCCATCAATGGCTGGATTTGATTTCTTGTTGACACATGAACCATCCTCTTTCCTGGTCCAGGTGGGCTTGGTTGACAGCGTACAGCCTCTGTCTTTCTTTTCCTAGCCTTGTCAAGAGTTCTTGCACTTCAGCCCACCAGTGGGAAGGATCCAGAGTTACTGTCTAGAGAGCCTTCACCAGGAATATCTCAGTCCTAGCCCACCGTGTGCCTATGAGTCAGACAGACGCCGGTACCCCGGTTCTGAACCGGCCTGGGTGGAGGTAGTGGTGTGGGGGCAGAAGGGGTAGTGGTGGCTAGGACTGCTGGAGGAGCCGGTTTGCCAACTCTGGCAAACCCAACCTGTCTGTCAGCTTCATCCCGTGCCAGTCACATTGTCAGACATTCAGACACCGGAAGTTTAGCTGCTGTGCCCGAGGTACCAAGCTCTCCTGGAATGAATGGCCAGAGTGGTTCTGGCTCACTGGTTTCAGTGGAGAGAATTCTGTGCTCAGCACATATATGAGTATACGCCTCCACACTTACTTTAGGTTGCCTTTCCTGAACTTTTGGATGAACAGGAGAGAGACTGGTCTGTTCTTCAGTACTCCCTGAGCTTTCTGTGTCTAGGATTTTGTGTAAATGGAGTCTGGCTTCTTTGGAGCCGCATCCCTGTTTCACATCACACCCGTGTAGTTGCGTGTCAGTCTCTTACATGTGTGTACCATTGTCTTTATATCCATGTCCCTGGTCATGGGTACACTTCGGATGTGATATTACAAGTATAGCTTTGCTGAATGATTGTGTTTGTCTTCGTGTGGACATAGACTTTTACTGCTCCCGGGTAAATTCTTAGGGCTAGAAAGGACGGATATTATTGTAGGTGAACAAGTTTAACCTTTAAGGAACTTCTAGACTTATCCTATAACCCCTATTTATATTTTCATAAACCAGTTAAAAATAAACATAAGTAAAAATTAAAGACAAATAAGAAAATACAGATAAGTAGCTGGGTTTGGTGGCATGCACATGCAGGCCCAACTCCTTGGGATCTTGGGGCGGGAACCCAGGAGCTAAAACCAGCAGGACCCCAGCTCAGCAACCAAACAGCACCCCCGAAAAACCTCAACCTCCCCAAACCTACCAGACAGGCTGTTTTTCAAAATGGTTGGACAATTTTATACACCCACCATACATTGTTTTGTGGTATCTTTAACTCTAGACATTCTAGGAGGTCTGTAGTGTGTGATTACAGCTTTAATTAACATTCCCTGAGTGGCTAATGTTGGGCGTCTTTTCATGTGCTCATTTGCCCTCTGGGCAATTTTGGTGGGGTATCTATTCACATAGTTTACCCATTGTACATATTTTTCATTGCTTTAAGTGATTTTTAAAATATATTCAGAATATAAATTTTACAAATGGGTGGTTTGCATATGCTTTCTTGTAGTTGGCGGCTTGCGTTTTAACCATTCTTTCTCCCGGTTTCTCCCTTCATTGTACTCTGCTGTTGTTTTGACTTGATTTTGTTTGTGTGTGTGTGTGTGTGTGTGTGTGTGTGTGTGTTGTGCCAGAGAAAAACTTTTGGGAGTTGGTGTTCTTTCATGATGTGGGCCAACTCAAGCCGTCAGGTGTGGTAACAAGTGAACAGTCTTTCTAGACCTTTTTTAAGACAGGCTCTTACGTATCCCAGACCGACTTCAAACTCCCTATGTAGCTGAGGGTGGTCCTGAACCAGTCAGATGCGCATGAGGTCGGAGACAGCTGTCCAGTGTAGGTTCTCTCTGGCCACCTTTGGGACCTAGAAACTGAATTCAGATTGGCTTTCAGTTTTCAGGCCTGCCTGGGTGCTGAAACTGCAGATGGGTCCCACATACAGTGACTTTCCAGTTGGTCCCCGAGACCCGAAACCTCTTGAAACTGACTTGGTTCAGCAGCTTTTAGCTTTTTTTAGAGGATCCACTTTCTCGGTAGCAGTACCAGTGACCTCTGTCTTCTTTTCTGTTCAGGATAGCTATGTCACCTGGTATGAAGGATGGGAACCTCCGAACGGACCCGGAGGAAAACATCGAGTCCACCACCAAGCTTGCTGTATAGGCTGTGGGCTTTTCATGTACAAACGCATCAGTTTGAAAACTCTCCTTTTGAACCTGCTGTTGAGAGTTGTTTGTTCTTTGTTTTTTGAGACAGGGTTTCTCCTTGTAGCCCTGCTGTCCTGGAAGTCTTTGTTTGTTTTTGAGGTTGGGCATCTACAACCAGAACTTGGCGTTGAACTTGCTAAATAGTTTAGGCTGGGTGTGAAGCGTGTATAGCCCTCCTGCCTCAGCCCTGGCTTCCTTAGAACTGGGATTATAGGTATGTGCTACATGCCTAGGTTGCTAAGCTGTTTTGTGGAGTCAGACATAGTGTTGCATATGCTGGTAGCCCAGCCCTGGCTGTGTGTGGAGCAATACCCTACATCCAAAAACAACTTGTGTGTCCTTGTTTCAGACAGCTACGTATGACTGTGGCATTCACAGTGTGGGTCTTTTATTTTCTGTACTTTACTGCCAAGTGATATTAGTGTAGGAACCTTACATGATATGCTTTCATTTAGAAATGAAACAGTTACATCACAAAACCTATATCACACCTATAATGGTTTGTTTAAAAAAGCAACCTAGCTTTTAAGCTACTTTGAATAATAATAAAAAAAATCTAAATAGTTACTCATTCTGGTGAGAGCAAGTGCTTTCCTGGCCTGGTAAGTGCTTAGCACTATTTGGGTGGTCCTTTCCTCTGGTCTTGTCAGTCTCTTCACATGCATGAGAGCCATGCTCAGCAGAGTCTTGAGGGGACCTTGGTATCGATCTCTGGGGCTGCCTCCTTTCTGGTACTCTGAATTGTAAGCACCATACCTTCCCTGGGGTTTCAGCTCCATCTTCTCAACTTCGGGCATTTTTTTTTTCTTTTGTCTTGATAAAGCTAGCTGCCCATTATTTTGTTTCTTTTTGGATTTTATTTGTTTTTAAATGCATTTGCATGAATGTTTTAGCTGCATGGATGTATGTGTACCACATATGTGCCTGGTGCCCGACAGGGGTCAGAAGGAAATGCCTGATCCCTGGAACTGGAATTACAGAGAGTTATGAGCTTCCAAGTGGATGTAGGGACCCTGGCCTAGGTCCTCTGCAAGAGCGGCCTGATATTCACTGTGTAGACCAGGTTAGCCTTGAACTCACAGAGTTCCACCTGACCCAGCTTCCCAAGTGCTGAGATTAAAGTTGTGCAACACCATTCGTAACTTTTAGTTTATTTTTAAAACTCATTTGACACAGCCAGTTATGCAAAGAAAAATGTTCACAACTCCATACAAAGAATCACTCTCTCATATTACTAAACACACAGCAGTGGCTAAAAACCAGAACTAACTGTAGAGCAGGTTCTAGGACTTTATTCCTCTGTCTGTCTGCCGCCCGCCGCCCCGCCCCCCCCCGCCCCCCCCGCCCCCCCCCCCCCCCCCCCCCCGTTTTTGACAGGGTTTCTTTTTGTAACCCTGGCTGTGCTGGAACTTCCTGTGTTGACCGGGCTAGCCTCAAACAGAGATCTGCTTGCCTCTGCTGGGATTAAAGGCATACACCACTGCTGCCAGACTCTTTCTTGTCAGGGGTCTCAGTATGATGCAGTGGTCGGGAGATACAGCTTATCATGGGGCTGGGGAAGGCATGGTGGCAGGCAGGACTGTATGGTGTGGTTCACTCCTCATTTCAGACCAGGAAACAGAACAAACACCTGAGCTGGAGTCTGTCTGGGCTGTAAATCCCTCATTTCCCTAGCTAGCCCCATCTAAAGATCCCACAGTTTACCAAACCAGCATCATTAGCTGGGGACCATAGACCAGAACACATGAGTCTGTGGGGCCATTTCCTGTTCAAACCATACTTCCTCCCCTTGATGGTTTTGCTAGCACACATCCTGTGTAGTTTTCTGAAGAGGGAGCCCTTGATAGTGCCCACACCAGCCTATGCTTACTTGGTTGTTATGTGAATATAGAGATTCATGCCTTGCTAATGGCCTCAGATTATGACTCAGGATTAATTCATTGACTAGGTCAGACAGATACCTCTTGGTAGCACCACAAACAGGTTCTGAGAACACTTCTGTCCATACTGTAAGAGTTGAAGTTTAAAGTCCTTCCAGTCCTTTGCTGCATGAAGAGCTGTTGAAACTATACTGTCCATAGATAATCCATAGCTCCCTAAAAGATGTCTTCTTCTCAGAAAGCCTTGGCTCGATGAAACTTAAAAACCTGCGTTTAAGGAAAAAAAAAAAAAGCAGAAACATGTGTTTTGAAAGGTCAGGATGAGTATGGGAATCTAATAAGTGAAAATTCTCAGAATAAATTTTTCTTGGTATTGCTTTGATTCCTTCTCCACTGATGCTGATGTGACTTAGTGTTTAGAACTGCGTAGTGAGTGGATCTGTAAGCTTATGCTGATTTTCATGATGTGAAGAGTGTGTATTTTTAAAAGCTACCATGTCAACAGTGGATGGAGTATTTGAAAATGGATTGGCTAGGGCAAGACAAATGCTTGGCGCAGTTAAAAGTTTGTCTAGAGCTGTGGTTCTCAGCCTAAGTTCAGATCCATCTAAAGAGGCTTCAAGACTGCTTAGACCAATTTGGTTAGGATCATACGGAATGGAGTCCCAATGTTGACATTTTCAAAATGCCCAGCTGATTTCAATGCACAGCTGGACAAGGAACTAAATTTGTTAAGAGCTAAGAGATCCTGGCTTTCAGATGGTATTTTATGGGCCAGTGACAACAGCATCTCTCAAGAGCTTGTTAGAAATTCAAACTCTTGGACTCAAACTTTATCTTTGAATTCAGAACTGCATTTGTGGCTTGTGTGTGTACATTAGGGATAAAAGACAGCAGCCAGCCGGGCATGGTGGTGCATGCCTTTAATCCCAGCGTTTGGGAGGTAGAGACAGGCAGTCTCCTGAATTCAAGGCCAGCCTGGTCTACAAAGCCAGTTCCAGGACAGCCAGGGCTACACAGAGAAACCTTATCTGGAAAAACAACAACAAAACTGTAGCCCCATACTTAGAAATGTCTGCGGGATGGGAATGTTTGCTTACTGTTTGTCTGCTCTCTCACTCCCCTCCCTCTGTGTGTGTGTGTGTGTGTGTGTGTGTGTGTGTGTGTGTGTGTGTGTGCGCACACAGACACATGCCATAGTCCATGTGTGAAGATTAAGGGACAACCCTAGTCTACTCCATTTTGAGCCAGCGCTACCTTGCCTGGCTTTAAAGTGGGGTTTTGTAGACTCATACTCTTTATACAGATTCAGGTTCTTGCACTTTTGCAGCCGTCTCCCTAGCCTACTGTCTGCTTTCTTTTTTTTTTAAAGATTTATTTATTTTTTATTTTATGTATATGAGTGCTCTGTCTTCAGACACACCAGAAGAGGGAACCAGATCCCCTTACAAGACGGTTGTGAGCCACCATGTGGTTGCTGGGATTTGAACTCAGGGCCTCTAGAACATTCAGTGCTCTTAACCATGGAGCCATCTCTCCAGACCTGTCTGCTTTCTTATATGATTTTATTTTATTTTATTTTAAAGATTTATTTATTTAATGTATATGAGCATCCTGTAGCTGATACACCAGAAGAGGGCATCGGATCCCATTACAGATGGTTGTGAGCCACCATGTGGTTGCTGGGAATTGAACTTAGGATCTCTGGAAGAGCAGTCAGTGCTCTTAACCACTGAGCCATCTCTTCAGCCCTCTTACATGATTTTAAAACACCACATGCACGCATGCTGTGATTGCCCATGTGTAGCCATCAGAGGATAGCTTGTGGAAATTGGTACTGTTCTTTCACTGTTTCCTGGGGGTCAAACTTAGGTGGCAGGCTTGGGGGTAGGCAAGTACCTTAAGGGCTGAACCATCTCTACAGCCCAGTTGTTTTTGATACTTTGTCTCCCTGGTTTAAAAAAATGAAAACAGCCTTTGTTCTTATTTTGTGGATACATTTTATCAGTTTGAGTATATTACTGAGAATTTTCTGTGTGAAATTTTCTTCTCCAGAGCCCGTTTTTTTTTCTCTCCTCAGTTGCTTTTTTGTATGTGTTTTGTTCTCTCCCAAGCTAGAGGCTTTATTTGGTATTTGATGCATTTTTGTTTTCTGCTTCTAATCAAGGAAGAAGTTTGTGAGGCTGTGGTGTTGGGTGGCTTGTTGACCGTTTTATGTGATGACTTGAACAGGCCGTTTATTGGAAGCCTCTAGTTTGAATGTGTTTATATCTTCCTTGACTTGGTTGGAGTCCAGAAGACATCCCTTGTCTTACCAGCTGGGAGCCCTCAGGGTTCTGGAGCAGGTAGAGAAGGGAGCTGTGATGTTGGTATTTACTGTGTGTTCTCCTTGTTTGAGGTGCGGCTCTCCCTGGTTGTCAGTAATGCCTCCTGGAATACTGTGCAGACCTAGTGTTTATGCAGATAGAAGGGCCTCTGCAGGGTAGTGGAGGGCCGGTCACTCGGGGTTTGTGTTGGGAAGGTAGACAAGAGGTATTCTTAGTTCTTAAAGAGTTAACTAGTCACACTCTCGTATTTGAGCATTTTTAGCTTTCTCTTCCAACACTTCACCTCTTTTTGGCACTGCCTCTTACGGCCCGAACTGTAACAGCTGCTCTTCCTCACATCTTGGATTCACTCCTGATGCCTTCTCCTTTCATGCCTTGGGCTGGGCAAGTCCCTTACCTGGAATCTAAAGTTTGCCTGTGATCAAGCAGGCAGGTTACAGAGGGACTTGAAGAACACTGACACTCTGACTGTCCCCAGAGCCTCCTGGGGACTCAAGCCTGTGATCATATCTCAGTTGCTGGTACATCTTTGCTGCTGCTCCTTCCCCCACCCCTCTGCCAGGGCTCAACAATAGGCCACTTCAGCTCAGGGCTCCTGCTGAAGGAGTGGGGGTGGGCAAAGCTAGAGTCAGAAGTAGGCAGGGTGGCCAGCTGGGTAGCTCTACCCTGCCCTGCTCTGGCAGTGGCTGACTGCATTTTCCTCTTACCCCCCTCCCCACCCCTGGAGCCAGTAATGGGTTTTGGTGCTATGAGGGTGCCCTGGGCAGGGCAGTGGGTGAGAGATCTGCACGTTGGTATCCACGTCCTGGTACAAGAGTGTGTGTCACACATGGGTGGAAAACCTGGATAACTATAGGCATTTGTCCTTGTCACACATTGCTGTGGTGTTGATAGGAGAAAGGCAGAGATCCAGGAGCATGATGGGATGCTGTGGACAGCAATGTGCTTCTCTTTAGCTGGTGGAGCACAAAACAACTTCATGGTCCCATCAAGACCATCATGTAGGTGCTTAGTGCAGGCTGGGAAGGAAGGATGATCTCGCTCTCTGAAGTTGAAGGGGTTCACTGTGAGAAGGCTTCTATTCTTACGATGCTTCTATTCCTGCTTCTGTACCCCACTCTCCCCCGGCACCCCAGTTCCCCAGTGTGGCTAGGATGTCTTATAGATACAGACGTCTATCTGGTTGACCCATGTGGCATTCTGAGCCCAATCTGTTTCCATGTAGTCCAGTAGGAAGGCTTTTCTGTGAAGGCTGGATCACACACTCTTCTGCCTCAGTTGTCCTTGGGTAGTTAAAGGGTCTGGAGCAAAAGTAGTTGAAGTGATTAGCAGCCCCTCTTTCCATGAAGGAATTGACTTCTCTGGATTGAAATCAGTGAGGGGCAGTAGGGCCTGGAGGCACACACTTAATCCCAGTAAGTAGACGGTCAAGACAGGTAGAGTTTGCGGTCAGCCAGGGCTACATGGTGGTATGGGGAAGGTGGGGAAGCCAAAGCAGGGAGAGAGTGATCCGACTTGTTCCTGGTGTCCACTGGGCAGCCAAGTGGCAGCAGCTCATGGGGAACGAGGCTACCTTGTCTGTCACAAAGGCTGAAGTCCTTCTTAGCTCTCTTGATGATGCCTCTTTCTGGATTCTGGCTATTCTACAAGATACTAACCACATTAGAAGCCTGTGCTAATGGCTATCACATAATTATGCACTTACCCAAATAACTTTTTAAAAATTTATTTATTTATTTATTTTGTGTATAATACACTATAGCTGTCTTAGGACACACCAGAAGAGGGCATCAGATCCCATTACAGATGGTTGTGAGCCACCATGTGGTTGCTGGGAATTGAACTCAGAACCTCTGGAAGAACAGCCAGTGCTCTTAACTGCTGAGCCATCTGTCCAGCCCAATAATGACTCTTTAAGGCCTGGAATATAATAGTTTTTAATGTGTTATGGGCATTTTTACCTGAATGTGTGTCTATGCAGTGTGCCATACAAGTGCAGTGCCGACAGAGACCAGAAGAGGGAGTCATAACCCTGGAATTTGAGTTATAGTCAATGTTGCAAGCTGCCATGTCGGTTCTTTGGAAGAGCAGACAGTACTTTTAACCACTGAGCCATCTTTCCAACCCAGTGATGGATGATTTTTAAAAATATTTTTGGCTCTTCCACAAGAGTTCTAAGTTTTTCTTTTTTTATTTATGTGCATTCCTTTAACAACCCAGGGGCACTGGTAGAAGCAACCATTTGAGGATAGAAATGGGAACTTAGAGAAATGATAGCATTTGATTGGGGTCTTAAAGATATATAGGAATTCATCCTGAAGGCCAGGAGACAAGTATCACAAAGACCTTTTTAGTGGAGGTAGGAGGAGTGCTGCAGAGGTTAAAGTAGTGATTGGGTGGTGGCCTGAGGGGTGGAGTCATGCTGCTGGAGATGGTGCAGCTTCTGGCTTGGGGTGGTTTATGCTATTTGCCCCTGGGATGCTGGGCAGGTATTAGAGTAGCTACCAATCAGGAAGAGTAGTAGGCGTCCCCAGCAGGAGTTAAGAGAGGGTGGTGCACTAAGTTGGGGCATGCAGATTGGGGTACCAGTGCAGCACCCTGCTGGGACTGCTCTGTAAATTCACCCAGGAGTGGAGAACTCATAGGTGGTGGTAGGAGGTGGTGAGGAAGCAGACCCCAGGCAGTTAATCATTCTTTGAGAATAGAAGGAAGGATGAGGTCTGAAGTCTTTAGAAATAACAGTTGATAGGGAAGGGAGTGCCATTTTCCTTTGGGGTGTGGCCACTGTAGGTGGCCCTCGTGCTCCAGCGGATGGCCTCAGACCCGTACGTGGGCAGCATTGGATTCAGTGGGTTATATAAAAAATAGATGACAGAAATAAGAATGAATGGCGCTCAGGAAAGGATGTCGTAATTATAAGACAGACCAGCTTAAAGCAAGGAGTGCTGCTTACATCCCAGTACTGTGTATGCTTTGAAATAGTCTCTAATTCCCTAAGCATGATTTCATTAATTAGACTTCAGTAAAATGTTTTTTAAAATACAAGAATGATGATGACAAGGTTTCAGGCTAACCTTGGTCTGTGGGCCCAGTATCCCTAGGGAAAACAGCTCAGCCTAGCCCAACCGCAGGACTTCAGCTAGCCAGCTCCTTTCGAGTGAGTGGGCCCCTTGTCCTGAAGAGAGAGAGGGTGTGGGCAGCCATGGTGTGCATCTGAATCACTCCCTTCCCTTCCTTGGCCTCTGGCCAGCTGCCTCCTCAGACCAGTGATGTCATGCCACGCTGACCTGAAGGTGTGGGGTTGTTTGGTACAGTTCCCTCTGGGACGAGGTCCCTGAGGGGAGCCAGCCTGGCCTTGATTCAGAAGCTTGGGCCTGACATACGTAGAAGTGAGTTGAGCAGGCCTGACTTGGTGGGGTTCATATGGGAGGTAAGATAATCCTGTAGTAGTTGCTTGGAGAGGAGCTGTGACCTCCACTTCCTTGCCAAGATGTTATTCCTCCTGTGCTTACCAGAGAAGGGAAGCTTGCTTCTTAGGTTGGCATATATTCCCAAGAATGTGGTGGACTGTTTTGGAGGGAAAATATTTTCTTGGCTGGAAGTTGCTTGTCACCTCTACTTTTCTGTGGGAATTTGTAACTTCGCTGTTGGGGAGGGAAGGCGGGCTGGCGCCTTTTAGTTATGTGGTTTGTAGAGATAAAGGGGAGAGTGACACTCAGTGTGGTTGTTTTATGGACCGGGTCTCCAGGTCTTGGGGATGGTTTGGGTTCTGTAGGTTTCATGGCAGTGTTGTGGTGGAGGTAAGGAAGCAGGGATGGGGATGGTTTTGAACCTTTATTCAGCCTGCCAGGGCAAGACAGAATGCGAAAGTCATACTCAGCCTACTTTCTCATCAACCTGTGGGCTTTGGATCCTTGTAGCTGTTCTTAAGACTAGTTTCTGTCATGGCCATGGTAAGATGCTAAGACCTCCGTATGAAATAGAACCCAGGACCTGGCTTGGCCCCTCTCCCCTGCCATAGCTGCTCCAAGATGGCTGTGTGAAGAGGAAGCCTGCTGGGAACTCATGCCCTCCCAGAATCCCTTTTCTTTTTCTTGGGATAATGGCAGGAGTTTCTAGACATCTCTTTTCTCTGCCCTGTTCCAGGAAGGGGAGGGCTCAGCTCAGCTGAGCTCTAAATACTGGTTGAAAGGAGTCAGAGGATGTCTCAGATGCCATAGGAATGAGAGGGTGAGTGCCTGCCTGCGTGTGTGTGTGTGTGTGTGTGTGTGTGTGTGTGTGTGTGTGTGTGTGTGTGTGTGTGAGAGAGAGAGAGAGAGAGAGAGAGAGAGAGAGAGAGAGAGAGAGAGACCTTAAGGCCCTGAGGGTTGGAGGAAGAGAAAAGCCTCTGCAATGGCTCTTGTTGTCTGGCCATAACCTCACCCTAGGCTCAGAGATGCAACCTTTCCAAGCATGTGTTGAGGTGAAGCAGTCTAGGCTCTAATTCTGAAGTCAGTCTGGCCCCAGTGCACTGGTCTGCCTAGCTCTTTCAGGCCCAGGCCCAGGGCTGTCTTGAGAGGAAGGAGAGGTCCGGGTCTGGATAGATGAGGGCAGTGGGCTCTGCTGGGTCTGTCAGCCTGCCCATGAGGGTGAGGATGGGAGTGTGGCTTCCATGAGGAGTGGGTTAGATAGCTACCAGTTAGAACTTGTAGGTATGGCCAGCAGGTTGGGGCCAAGTGTTCTTGGAGTTGAGTGGGTGGGTGCTGAGGATAAGGAAGGAGACATTTGAGTCCCCAAGATTGCTAGGAGGGGCTCAGTGAAGTAGGAGACAAGCTTCTGTGGCTTCTTAGTTGACCTCATATTGTATTATTAAGCATCAGTGTTTGGATCCCAAAGGTTCTATTTGGTGGCCCTGGAGCTTCAGTCCTGGAGGCAACCTGAGGTTCAGAGAAGCAGTGGTTCTGAAATCAGAGTGGGTGGAGCCTCTGCTCTGGCTCTTAAGGGTCGCTGCTGGCACTGCCTGAAGGACACCTCTATACTGAGGCGAATTGAAGAGGATGGGGGTGGGGAGTGGATGGCGAGTGGGAAGACTGAAAATCTGCTGGTTGCGGACCTGAGCCCTTAGAATTCATGCAGGTGCCAGGATTGGAGCCTTTCCAGACTAGGCGCTTTAGCTGCCCCTCCCCTCCTGAAGGATGCTCGAGGCCCGCCCCCCCCCCCCCCCCCCCCCCCGACGCAGGGCAGTGACGCTGGTGTTGCTGCTGCCGGTGCGGGTGGAGAGGCGGGGGCTACGTGCAGCACTGCTTTCCTCCCTGCCCCAGTGGTGGGACTTCGGGCCAATGGGGGAGAGATCTGCTTACCAGCGCCTGGCTAGGGGAGAGGAGGGACAGCAGGTAATGGGGCTAGCAAAATACGTGGGGCTTAGGCCTTGTCATCTGCTGGTGATCTGTGGACCCAGCTCTGCTCTCTGCAGCAGGAGCTTCTTAAGAATCCAGGGTGCCTGTGCTTTTTTTCCTCCCCATCCCACTCCCAATCCCTGGCTCTCTGGGGCCAGGAAGCTGAGTGCTGTGTGTGTGTGTGTGTGTGTGTGTGTGTGTGTGTGTGTGTCTGTGTCTGTGTCTGTGTCTGTGTCTGTCTGAGTGTCTGAGGTGGTGGTGGTGAATTATTGATGCTGGTTTCTGACTCAGTAAGCATGGGTCCCTAGGGGCTCAAATAAGCCTCCCTTTAGGCTTTGGGGGCAGTACAGGTTAGGAGCGTAGGTCACACAACTATTCAGGTTCACTCTTTCGTGGGGAGTCTCATTAATTGGTCTGTTGAGTATGTGTATTAGTCTAAATATCCCTGTGTGCTTTTGAAAAGGGCATGGTCTTCACAGGGCTGCTTCCTTTCCCTTGGAGGTCGAGCACTTTCTTTCCTAGCCTGGAGAGGGCAGTAGCTGGCAGGAGAAGGAGGAATGTGCCTGGGAGTTCAGAGGCAGAAAGGTCAAGGCTGTTTTCCCCTCGGGAGAAAGGTCCAGGAACTGACCTGGCTTCCAGCCCCGCAGCTTATATTGCCTGGTTTGGGGTAAGCTGCCAGGCTGTCTTATTTAGACGTCTGAGGGATCAAACATGGGGTTCTGGTGGATTTGAAGCATGCCTTTTTGGGGTGCCTAGAGTTTGTAAATTGGCCATCCTAATCAGCCTTAGCTTGTAGAAGAGGTAATAAACCTTATTAATTTACCGATAACACCAGGCTCCTAGATCTGAAGAGTAGGCTGTAGCCTTCTCCAGTTTGAGGGTGTGGATGGCTAACCTGGGGAGAAAGGCAGTGTCCATGAATCCTGAGTCTGACCTTAGCTTTGACCTCAGTCCTCACACTGATTATTAGCTGAGATGAGAGAAGCTGTACATTACAATCCACAATCTTTGAATGATGTCACGGGGAAGGGCTATTGCTGGGAGCCTCCTCCCCCAGTCAGAATAGGAAATGGTTGTCCTTCCAAGTAGGGAGTTCAAACTCTGGAAGAGATCCTGGAAAGAGAGTCTGGGATGCCGACTCCCCAAAACTCTCAATATCAGCTGCCTCCCTCATGAGCCAGCTGTGGCTCCCTGAGCTGGCAGCCAGCTGGATAGAGACAGACAAGAGAGCAGTATACAAGAAACGGGCTTCTTAGGCATGGCTGGGGGTGGGGAGCTGGGAGCAGAAGAAGACTTCAGCTGTCAGGTGTATCTGCAAGCCCTAACAAGGGGGTGTGGAGCAGCTGGCCCTTTTGAGGGGTAGAGGGACCATTTGTCAGCTGTAAGAATATGGGGGCACATAGAAGCTTGATGGATTGTCTCCAGATCCCTTAAGCTGAGGCTGTTATATGTGTTGGGGGCCGTACAAGGTCCGTGTCCAACAGCCTGGTTTCCTATAGCTTTGAGGTAGGAGCATCTCAGTAGAGGGCCTAGAACATGCTTGTTTATTTAGAGGGATTGTTGGATCTTTGCCAGCTATTCTGGGGAGTAAGCACCCTGGTTGTTGTGGGCAGCACACAAGGCAATCCCAGGGGAGGAGTGGAGATTCTCACCCACCCCCCAGCTCTTGGCTGGACTGTCCCACTCTGGCAGGCTGCCTGCCTCCTATTTCCGTCGGGCACCAGGGTAACGGGGCCACATTAAGTGTCTGAGCCAGGAGACACCCAGCCAAGGTTGGGACGGGTGTGGGGGAGGGTCTCTGAGGGATCTGTCTACAGAATCCCAGAAAGACTCCCATAGACCCAGAAAAGCCCTTGGGGGGCTTGTAGTCCTTTTTTATATGTGCTGTTTGATTCACAGCCCCCCCATCCCAGGGGTTCTCTGTACCCATGAGGGTTGCAGTGGAAGCTAGAGACAGGGAGCCTTGTGTAGGGGAGTCAGTCGGGCCTGTGCTGGGAAGAAGAGTGCCCCCCCATTCCTGCTGTCCTCTTGGCTGAGATTCAGAAAGGTCTTTTTTCAGCCAGTGTCAGAGCCGCTCAGCTGGGGAGGGAGGGAAGAAGGACAGGCGGGCAGGCGGGCGGTGGGGGAAGCCCAGGAGTAGGACCAGAGCTGTAAGCACTGCACTGGAGACAGGACAGAGGACCCAGCCTGTGACCAGCTGTGGAAACCCAGCCGGGCTTGCAGGGAAGCAAAGCCACCACGTTCTCCCTTGCTTCCTACTTCTGTGTGGGAGCTGGGGGATTCCTAGGACAGGTTCCCCCACCCTCTGGTCAGAGCATAAAACTCAGAAGCCGGGGCTCTTCCCTGCCCACTTTAGAAGTAGGCCATAGCTCCTCTGACTTAGGGGCTTCAGTTTGTGGAGATGCCAGCAGCCCGTCGATTTCCTGGCCTTGAGCTCTCCTTCCCGCTCCTGGCCAGACTGCGGCGACGGCTGTACACAGTGAGTGAGGGCCTGGGGGTGGGAAATGGACTGGCTCTGGACATGGTCAGCCCCTCTGTGGTGGCACTGCACAGAGGGGCCGGGGTAGGCATGACTGAGGGACACCTTCCTGAGGTGTGTGGGTTGGAGTGCTTTTCCTTTCTGTGGGCTGCATTCATCCGTGTGTGTGTGTGTGTGTGTGTGTGTGTGTGTGTGTGTGTGTGTGTGTGTATGGGGGGTGGGCGTTCTGGGTGGTCAGTCTAGTGTGTGCTTACATGCAGGCCATTGAGCCATGTATGTCACACACAGCTGGTGTCGATTCCACACCAGGCTATGGGGTACACACATATGGAGACTGCCTGAGCTAGAGGTCACTGCTCTAGTCCCCTGTACTTCACAGACAAAGAAACTTGGGCTGGAGGGAGACTCCAGCCTCAGCCGTAGGAACAGGACTAGAACCCCTCCAGACTCCTTTTTCATTACCAGGATCCCAGCTCTTCCTGGGTTTCCTGTGCTCTCACCCCTTGGGGAGCAGGGAGGGAGCTGAGCAGAGAGAGAGGTTTCTTAGCTGGTCAGTCAGGGAAGGCAAACCAGCTGTGCTATGCTTTCCAAGTAGCTTCAGAAGAAGGGCCTCTGGGATTCACTGAGCCCTCCCTGTCCAAGATATGACCCTGAGCTGTTACCTGGAGCTAAAGTAGGGATGGGGAGCCTGGAGCCCAGGGCTTGAGGGAACCCTGATGGCTGCTTGTCCTGATGGGGGTCAGTAGCCCTGCCACATAGCCAGTGGATTCATTTTGTTCAGGGCCAAGGCAGTGACTGGGGTCTGGCCCAGCGATTCTCACTACCCACCTTTGGGCTTCGCTCTGGGAAGCAGTGGTGCCTGACACTTTGTTTGCAAGCAGATGGGTTTGTTGAGCATAAGAGAGTCCGTACAGCTAATGCTTAGAACCGACATAGTAACTATAGCTTTTCCCATTTTATTTTATTGTGTTATTTTATGTATATGGGTGTTGCCTGCATGTATGTCTTTGCACAGTGTGTACTGTGCCTGAAAAAGCCAGAAGAGGGAGTCAGATCAGCTGGAACCCCAGGTGATTGTGAGCTGCCATATAGGTGCCGTGACTTGAACCTGGGTCTTCTGGAAGAGTGTTCTTAATCTCTGAGCCATCTTCTAGCCCCATAGCCATAGTTTTGAAGTATTAATATGTTATTCTTGTTGCCCTTCACAAAGTTAGTAGAAATGTTACATGCTGCATATATGTAGAGTTAAACATGGTGTCAGCTAATAATATTTGATCAGATAATAGGGAAGTAGTTTATAGCATTTATGTTTTTTGTCATTTACTGGTAGAAGTAGGAAAGAGCAGGAACACTCAGACTCAGTAGAGCCACTGAGTTTCAAGATAATAACGTCACATTCTTCACCAATGTTTTTCATCCAGATAGTGAACTCTTGCCCTGTTCCAAATAACTTCCTCAATTTACATGGTAAACATTTTACACAGTTCAAGGAAAATCTGGCCCCACTGAAACTACAAAAGTGTTTTTATATTAAATGTAAGATGGAACTTAAATCCCTGGATTCTGATGATTCTAACAGTTTTTACCTGCATAAACTAAGCCGTGTGGAATTTGGGTGTTCAGTTTTGTCCAGTGTGTTCCAGAATAACTAATGTTCTTATCTCCCTACCACCTGCTGACTGTTACACACACACACACACACACACACACACACACACCGTCCCTACACATGCACTATGACAAGCAAACATACCCCCCCCCCCCATGGTTGCACAGTCCTTAGGAGAGCCATTCAAACAAAGGGCTACAGCTCACTGTTTGGAAGCCACCCACCAGCCCAGTTGCCTACCTCACAGTCCCTGGTTGAAGAGCCAGGGTTTGAACCAAGGGTTTATAATTCTCATTTGTAACTCTTTGTGCTGTGCTGATCTGCCTGGGAAGATCTGAGCTCCTGGAACCATGTTGGCAGAACCACTGGGAACTGTGGGAGCAGGAGGCTCATGCTGAGCCTGGGTGGTGTGCGCCTGTTCTCACTGCATCTGTGTTGAGGGAGCACTGTGTTGAGGAGATGGTCTCCTGGCCCCTAACCAGACAGATGGTCTCGGGTTCATCTCAGCTGCCCCAACTCAGATGTTTCAGGTAGCAAGAAAGTGCTTTGAGTTCTGTAGGGTGTGGGTGACCTGAGGGCACTGACGGGCAAGTCTGCCATCTGCTCGCATCCCTTGGCCCCTCAGCTATTCTTTTGTTTCTACAGAGGCTGGGGAGCAGCAGCATGCAGCCGGAGGAGGGAACAGGCTGGCTGTTGGAGCTGCTGTCCGAGGTGCAGCTACAACAGTATTTCCTGAGGCTCCGGGATGACCTCAACATTACCCGCCTGTCCCATTTTGAATATGTCAAAAACGAAGACCTGGAAAAGATTGGCATGGGCCGGCCTGGTAGGTAGCCCACAGGCCTTGCTTTCTCTTCTATTTACCTTGTTTGTATTCAGCATGGCCCAGCACAAGATGAATCTCTCTGTCATGGCTGCGGAGAGCTTGAGTGGGAGGCATGAGTAGAGGGCTGTTCTCAGGGCATCCGGCGAATGGTTTGTAGTTGGTTGTAGTTGGAATGGTGATTTGGAATTTGAGAATGGAGTTTTAGAGTTGTGGGCACTCAGGGTTAACTGCATACACCTTTTTGGTTTTTCTCCCTAGGTGCTAGGTATTGAAGTTAGGGCCTTACCTGTGCTACTTGGGTGTTCTGCCAGTGAGTACATCCCAAGCTTCCTTGCCCCCATCTCTTTTTAAAGAGATACTGGGAACTGAACCTAGGTCCTTTCATGTGCTAGGCAAGGGCTCCACTACTTTAGCTCTGGCCCATCCTTTCTGCACTTTGTGGTTTTGAGACAGAATATGGCTAAGTTACCCATTTCTATTGCTCTGGCAGACCATGGACTTAACCTCCTCCTGTCTCGGCCTCCCTGATAGCTGGGGTTGCAGGCCTGTGCTATCAGTCTGCTCTCAAGTGTTTGATCAGATATTTGTGGGATGTATTTCCTGTGTCTCCTTTGTTTCATTCTAAACACCAGTGGGTTTAATGCCAAGAGATCTACAGTGAGAAGAGGTGACAAACTCTCACATGGGGCTAGAGAGATGGCTCACTGGTTAAAAGTATGTACTTATAGAGGACTCCAGTTTGTTTCCCGAATTTAAGTCAGGTAGCTTGTAACTGTCTGTAGCTCTAGGGGTCTGACACCTTTTCTGTCTCCATGGGCACCCTCACACATAAGGCATATACACACGCTGTCACACAATACATAAAAAATTTTTAAAACGTCTTTTAAAGAACATCTCTTGGTCTGCAAACACATTGATACTTTAATCTTTTGCTTCTTTCTAAACTTAAACTCGAAGTTACCATCTAAAAGTGAGAAATTTATCAGGGGTTGTGGGAGGAAGTTAACATCCATGAAGTTCTGGGTTTAATTTCCAGCACCCGAAACACAAACTTCTCAAGAGGTAGAGACAGAAGGATCAGTAGCTCAAAGTTATCAGGGATATAGCAAATTCATCCAGCCTGGGCTACAGTAGACTGTCTCAGAAAACCACAGTCAGAAACCCTACTGTGTCCAACTCAAAATAGCCAAATGTTTTACAAGCTTAAAAAAAAAAAAAAGACAGTAACTTCTGCTACTTTTGGCTAGATGGTTGATTTCTCGCTTATTTAGGGACACCATTGCTGTATAAAATACCGTGAGCAAAGCAGCTTGTTGAGGAGAGGATTCATTTAGTTTACATTTTCACAGCACTGCTCTTGAAGGAAATCAGGACAGATGCTTTCAATAGGACAGGAATCTGGAGGCAGGAGCTAATGCAGAAGCCATGGAGGGATGCTGCTCACTGGCTTGCTCATCATGATTTGCTCAGCCTGTTTTCTTATAGAACTCAGGACCACCAGCCCAGGAATGGCATCACCCACAGTGGGCTGGGCCTTCCCCCATCAGTCATTAATTAAGAAAATGCCCTATAGGCTTGTGTACAGCCCAGCCTTATGAGGCGTTTTCTCATTTGAGGTTCCTTCTTCTCTGATGACTCTAGCTTGTATCATATTGGCATAAAACCAGCCAGCACAGTGTCTGATGTCAGTAGCATAAGAAAATGTTATGGGAAGTAAACCTTAGAATGGAGACAATTGTATGTATTTCCTTACCTGAGTTGTCTGGAGAGTTGTCAAGGTAATTGACCACGACGACTATTCGGTTTTGATGAGTAAACACCTCCAGCCAGTTTGAGAATCACCCAGAGTAGAATGTAGAGACTGGGTGAATGAAATTCCTAGTAAGCAACTGGTTGAGTTGGTGGCATTGGGTTGAGCAGATATTGGGTCTATCCCGGGAACTGAGGAAGCTGGTCAGGTGAACAGCAGCCTCTTTGGGAGGGTGTGTGAGCTGTCTGACAGACCTCTGTTCACTTTGCCTCCTTGCAGGCCAGAGGCGGCTGTGGGAGGCTGTGAAGAGGAGGAAGGCCATGTGCAAACGCAAGTCATGGATGAGCAAGGTATGTGAGTAAGTTGTGAGGGGTGGAGGGCACCCCACACTGCTGGCAGGCTAGGAGCCTTCTTTGCCTAGAGGTATAATCTCACCGATTCCCTCACACTTTGTACAGACCTCCCTCCTCCAGACTCTTATCTGGCAGGGCACTTGTGGTGCTGCCTGCCTAAGTGCCTATCTCTGCCACAGACAGACACGTGAACAGCCTGTGCAGTAAGGTTTCACAGACTCTATGTGCAGGAGCTGGGACTTGTTGACAAGTGTTCCTTCCTTTGAGTGTCGGGCTGGTGTCCAGAAAGGGGTAGCGGGGACTGTCTAGACATCTTTGCCTTGTTCTGTCTGCCCCCCAACACTCCCATGCACTCCCATCTTCGGGTCTTCAGGTTCTTTTGGTCATCTGGCTCTGCTGACAGCTTCCTTCCCCACAGTTCCCCCCACCCATCCTAATTTGGGTCTGTGGTGTTGTGAGTCCCTGATCTGACTCAGTGGAACTTTGCCCATTGTCTGGAAGACAATGAGAGAGGAAGTGAGCCAGCCAGGGCCTCCCTCCCTACTTCTGGCCTCAGAACTGGGGTGAGGGGTGAGCAGGACTGAACAGCTGGACAGGGATTGGGCCGTAGAGATTTTCTGGCTGCAGTCTGGCAAAGGGGCTGTCTCTTGAGAGCCTGTGGCCTTTTCTGGGGACACAGTCCTGGGCCATTGCCCAGGTTTTAGCAGAGGATGAATGTGTTGAGACCTATTGACAGTAGAAGAGAGAAGCAGTGTGGGATTTTTGGATCTTGCCCCAGCTCATAGTAGGTCTCTGGATGATCGGTGGCCCTCTGCAAAATTGTCATGTCTTCAGTAACCCAGCACCAGCTGTGTTACTCAGCCTACCATGCAGTACTATGGAAAGGCCCCTCTTGGCTGCAGTGGCTAAGGTGTATCTTGTAAGTTGAATGTTATTGGCAAATAATAGAAATGCACTTACTGGGAGGAGGGAATAGAGCCCCAAAAGGTCCTCAGACTTGAGTTGACCCTTAGTGTTTGATTTTGGGACAAGGGACTGATGTGCATATTTTACATACCAAAGCAGACCTGACCTCTAGGTTCTCCCAGCATCCCTCAGTCCCTACATGGCAAACTCTACCCCCAACTCAGACTTTTTTTAGCCCAGGGGCTGCCTTTCCCCCAGAGACTCTTCTCTGTATAATCCAGACATTTTGATATTTCTCTCTCCTTCCCCTTCTATTTCCCCTGAGCTCTCCCTCCTTTTCTTCTCTCTGTGCACACCCTTTCTCTCTTTCTCTCTCCTCTTCACCCCCACTTTCCCCATAGCTACTCCCCTGTCTTCAATCCTTGGGGCCAGAGAACTTGCCCACCCAAAAGCAGCTTCCCAATAAACCTGCCTTTAGTATAATCTAATCTGGTTTGAGTTGGCTCATTTTACCAGTGGGGAGAAATAACCTATCACTTAGCACATGCAGGTGAGGCTGCCAACTCTTAGGGAAGTGAGAAGAGTCTGTAGCCTGGCACTAGAGCTTTGGATGCCCCAGTGGAAGGACCAGGTCAGATTGCATGGCCAGGTGCATTCATTCATAGTCCTTCTCTTCCTGTCTCTTGACCTTTGGCCCTTCTTTCTCCAAAATAGGCCTTGGAGACCCCTCTAGTCTTCCTTCCTTCTCAGCCTTTGGCTCTAGGCGCCCCTCCAGAAATCCAGCTGTCTTCCCAGGCCCTTCTCCAGCAAAGACTGGCTTCATCTGCACCATATACACACACATAACACATACTCACGGTTCAACCTCAGACTAAAATTATCTTCTCCCCTGGGCAGGATGAAGGGCAGCCGACTCCCCAGGGAGGATAGAGACAGACAGCGCCAAATGGTTAACCCAGAGAAGGGGCCAGGGCTAAAAATGGACAGGGAGGTGCTTGGAGGGCCCCTCGGGCTCCTACCCTCTCTTTGTATGCTAGGGACAAGAGATGATCCTGTTTAGGGTTCAGGAAGGGAAGGGTAGGATGGAGAGGAGCCGAAGACAAGGGCTGGGGCTTGGAGTGTACCTGGAGGGCTTTGGGCTATCTCTGTCTTCACAGACTGTTTAGGGGTAACTTCAGCCACAGGCTGCATATTCATTTGTTCTTGACACCTACCCTGAGTTTCAGCTGTGGGTTCCCAGTCTGGGTAGTCTAGAAGTGTGTTCCTTTAACAGGCAGCCAAAGTCTTCTGAGTCTCACCAGAGGGTGGGACTGAGTGACTCTGAGCCCTGGGTTCCATCTGACTCCTGGCTGCTTTCAAACAGGTGTTCAGTGGAAAGCGGCTGGAGGCCGACTTCTCTTCCCATCACTCTCAGAGCGCCTTCCGGAAGCCCTCCCCCACCCCAGGGGGCCTGGCAGGGGAGGGGGCCCTGCAGAGTCTCACCTGCCTCATTGGGGAGAAAGACCTGCGCCTGCTGGAGAAGCTGGGAGATGGCTCCTTCGGTGTGGTGCGCAGGGGTGAATGGGATGCCCCTGCAGGGAAGACGGTGAGCCCTGGGGTGGGCACCTCTCCTTTCTGTCAGTGACTGGGGTCAGGTTGTACAAAGTACTCACCTTGAGCCATGTTCAGGTTTAACTGAGCACAGTGGTTTCTTTTTCCAAGTTTAAAAATAGTTTGCTTACTATGAAAGATTGGACACTGAAAAAAGAAAAGCCGAGGTTCCGCCGCCTGGCTGAGGAAGAGCTGCAGTTGTCTTCCCGCCACCCCAACCCCTGAGGGGGTTTTGTTGAGTTCATTTAAGATACTATTTTGTTCTGAGACAGCAGCTTGCTGGGTAGACCAGGGTGGCTTTGAACCTGCAATGACAAAGTATTTTCTGTCCCTTTGTCTTCCATCATGATATTGGATTGGCCCTGAAGAAGGTGCTGTGCCACTGAGCTATGTCTCTAGCACTAAGATAGAAACTTGATTTACATTTCAAGTCATAGCCTTTTTTCTCTTAAGTATATTAAAATTCTCTAGAGGATAACCACACATAAACACACAGGGGGAGGAGGGCGTTATACAGGTTATCTCAAATATATGCATGGGCCAGAAGCACTTCCCAGACAGTATTTTAATATTGCTAGTACTCAACAGGATTTGTCAAGCCCTGGCCACTCCTGCAGCCCCATAGATTACAGTGAGACTGTATTACTGTTCTGTCTTTACATTGCTCCTCTCTTAATATATCGTCACTGCTAATTTTGGAATTTTCCCAGGAAGAGGGGGCCCACATTTAGTGACGTTTAGAGGTGAGTCACCTGCCACCCCGAGGCAGCACAGGATTCAGCATATAAACAGATGGCATGCTTACCTACTCAGATGAACGGGTCTGAGACAAGGGCGTTTGCACCGAGTTGGATGGAGCTGTTAGCTCAGTGTTGGGGACCATGAAAGGTCTAACTCCCTGCTATTGCACAGGTGAGTGTGGCCGTGAAGTGCCTGAAACCTGATGTGCTGAGCCAGCCCGAGGCCATGGACGACTTCATTCGGGAGGTCAATGCCATGCATTCGCTAGACCACCGAAACCTCATTCGCTTGTATGGCGTGGTGCTCACACCACCCATGAAGATGGTGAGTATTTGGGTAGGAGGGAGGGTCAGAGAGCAACCTGCAGGTCTGGGCCCCCAGATGTGCTTTTCCTCCTGATTGCTTAGTCTCCTACCACATGTGTCAAAGGAATTTACCAGGACCGCCTAGTACTGTCATCTCTAGATTTTTCTACTGCTCATTGGCAAGGAGATGTGCCCATACGAATGGCTGGCCCTTGACTTGAGTCAATCTTTGGAGTTTCTAGCCTGGGCCCCTTTGGGGTGCTTTATTCTGGGGCTTAGGTTCTTCAGGTGGCCGAAGGGACAGGACAGACCTTGAATGCTCATGGTAGCTCTCAACAGACAGGTCAGAAACAAGCATTGAGTATAGCTATGGCATACCTCCAGGAAGAGACTGGAAACTGCCTCTCAGAGAGTGGCAGAGATCTCCCTGATTAACCTCTCTGTCTTCTGTGTGGCCTCAGGTGACAGAGCTGGCACCTCTGGGATCTTTGTTGGACCGGCTGCGTAAACACCAAGGTCATTTCCTCTTGGGGACGCTGAGTCGCTATGCTGTGCAGGTGGCTGAGGGCATGGGCTACCTGGAGTCCAAGCGCTTCATTCACCGTGACTTGGCTGCTCGAAATCTGCTTTTGGCTACCCGTGACCTGGTCAAGATTGGGGACTTCGGGCTGATGCGAGCTCTGCCCCAGAATGATGACCACTATGTCATGCAAGAACACCGCAAGGTGCCCTTTGCCTGGTGAGGGGCAAGTGTTGCTGGCTTTTAGGGCCTGGGCTCCACTTTAGTCTCAGCAGACCCATGTCTCCAACTTCTGGGGCCTCTCTTACCCACCACAGGACTATCTGCGTCTGCCAGTCCTTATCATTTCTGGGCCTAGGTGCCTGTCTTAAGGACTTAAATGTTTGCACGTTCACCCAAGGAATTCTCCAGGGATACTAGAAGGCACAAGGAATCCTAAGGGCATGTACTTGGTGGGGTATTAAAAGGCTTCCTGGAGAACTTGCTTTTAAATGTATGGCAAGTAGCCAGGCAAGAATGGTCAGCAGGCTTATCTTTGTAAGCTGGTGGCAGGCCAGAATAGATTGTGCCACATCTTGTATGCAGTGACTAGTGATATCCATGGTGGTACTTCGTCTGCCTTGGGTCCTGGTTGGGCTGATCCTTTGCTGAGATCATGGAGTCTCCTAGTGCCAGAGGTAGCTAAAGGGGTAACAAGGAGAGGTCCCAAAGACCTTCCCTTTGACCCTCATCTTCTGCCAGGTGTGCCCCTGAGAGCCTGAAGACACGGACTTTCTCCCATGCCAGTGACACCTGGATGTTTGGGGTCACACTGTGGGAGATGTTTACGTATGGCCAGGAGCCCTGGATTGGCCTCAATGGCAGCCAGGTGAGGGGGGAAGGGGTAGGTTCCCCATAGGGTGGTTGGGAGTAATCCATTTCCGGTTTCCACCTGACCCTGTTGGAACTGGTTCTTTTCTGGTAGACTCCCATGTCTCACACATCCTACGTTGAGGTGGGATCTCTTAAGAGCTTAACAAAAGACAAGGGGTAGCC
The DNA here is from genome assembly GCF_963924665.1 of Micromys minutus. Taxonomy (NCBI): domain Eukaryota; kingdom Metazoa; phylum Chordata; class Mammalia; order Rodentia; family Muridae; genus Micromys; species Micromys minutus. The sequence goes on along the minus strand of NC_137976.1, from coordinate 60,081,360 downwards.
CAGAATGTCCTAGGACAGGCATGGGGGTAGGAGGACATGGATGAGAGATCTGAGTCCTGGGCAGGGTTAGGGCTGGGAAGAAATGTCTCCAGCTCTGGGGATGGAGCCTTCTTTAGGAGCAGAGCTTCCCTGTGGTGGGCAGGTGTGTCAGGCAGCATCTTCAGCTGAAGGACGGGTGGGAGGGAAAGTAGGAAGTGAAGAGGCTGGTGCTCTGCTGCCCTGACCTCTGCACCACCCTGACTGGCAGATCCTGCACAAGATTGACAAGGAAGGGGAGCGCCTGCCCCGGCCTGAGGACTGCCCCCAAGACATCTACAATGTAATGGTCCAGTGCTGGGCCCACAAGCCGGAGGACAGACCCACATTTGTGGCCCTTCGGGACTTCCTGCTGGAGGTGAGGGGCAGATCTGCCGACAGTGGTGGGGGGAGTGCAAGCAAGTAGGGCAGTCCAAGGCTTAGTCCTGGACTAAGCAATGACCTGTTTCTGCCCCCAGGCCCAGCCTACTGACATGCGGGCCCTTCAGGATTTTGAGGAGCCAGATAAGCTGCATATCCAGATGAATGACGTCATCACTGTTATCGAGGGAAGGTAGGGCTGTGGACTATACTGGGATGCTGGAAAGGACAGGAGTTGGAGAGCTATGTAGACCTCTTCTGCCTCCGGGAGTCCCATGGCTGCAGGCAGGCAGGAGTGGACGTGTCAGAGGTCACAGACCTCACTCTGCTGAGAGCTGCTTTGGTGGGATTGTCCCTGCCTAATCTCAGTCTCACAGCCCTTTGCCACTGGGCTCTAGCCCTAACACAGTGTGTATTAGGGCTCAAAAGCCCTTGTGCTGAAGACTAGGCTGGGGCCCAGCCTGGCCATAGAATTGGAGACCAGCACTAGAATTGCTGAGTGTTTCTGGTTCTCCTCCTGATGTCTCCAGCATTGGATTTTCCCAACACCCCCAGTTTCTTGAGAGAAGTTCTTAATGTAGCTCACGCTGGCCTTACACTCCGTATTCTCCTGCCTCTGTCTCTCAAGTACTGGGCTTATAAGTGTGAGCTGTCATGCCCCATGCATAGCAGTCTGACCATTTCCCTTGGTACCTTTCAGACCCCCAGACCCTCTCACCCTGTTCTGCCTCATCCTTTGAGCAACTTTCCATCCCTCCTGTTGAGCCTCCCAAGGTTTCCTAGTCATGGGACCTCCCAACCCATTCCTTTCCCAGCCCTTTCTGGTAAGGACTGCTGTGTGTCTGACCAGCTTGAAACTCTAGCTTCCCAGCAGCATCGCTTGAATCAGTTTTCTACCCACATCCCCATGTTCCTAGACCCAGCACCTGCCCTGGCCTCACCCTCTGCTGGCCCTTCCTCCAGTCATCTGATCCCCAGAGTCTGAGGAACTGGCTGGGCCCAGGGCATCTCTGCTTGGGATTGTGGGTAAGTGCTGAGGACCAGGAAGAAAAGTGAGGCAGAGGGGGATTCCCTGTTCCCCCTGTGACTCAGAGCTGGTCAGGATGGCTTTCAGTGTATCTGCCTTACTGAGGTTGGTGAGTGGGGTGAGTCTCAGCCTGAGTCAGTGGAATGGACCCTGGAAGTCTTGGATTTACCTGTACCCATTGTGGCCCTGTTCCTTTGCCACAGGCCAAGGCTCACTCTCACGTTGGGCTCATGTTCCATTCTTGGAACAAGAATGATGTTGTAGCAGGTTATAGAGAATGGGAGTTTGAGGAGATAGTAGAAAGAAGAGAATTGTTAGTTATGACATGGAAGGAGCCCCATGTGGGTCTGGACCTGACGGGGAAGGAAGGGGTGTAGGAGATAGTACTCTGCAAACAGCCTGAGATAGAAGAGTGCAGGTGGGTGGGAGACCTTCTACGAGGTACCTAGCAGAGACTTACAGCCAGAAGCTGGCCTGTTGCCATCCCTACATACAGGAGCCAGAAAGCCCTGGATCTAACTCCATCCTGTGCTCCTCTGGCCCCAAGTCTTTACCAGTCCTGTTTCCTGCTCCAGTTGGAGCCTATGTGTCTCTAGAAGTGGTGCCCTGGGTCACTGAGAGCAAAGCCAGCTGCAGGAGGGGTTAGGGGAGTGGCTCTTCCTGGGAGGTTGTCCTGGGTGCGCCCTGTCCTGCCCTTCCGCCCCAGGCTCCTGTTGGCTTCAGCTGCTAATACTGCCATAGCAGATGGTTCAACTTCTAGAACGCCTTCCTCTGAGGTGCCAGCTCTTACTTGGTCCCTAGGACTGCTCAGGAGGTGGGAGTGGGCCTGAGCGTCCGTGGTTACTGGAGATTTCCTCTACCTTCTCACCCCCGGACTGCTGTGTTTGTTTGCCTGCCTTGTCTCCATGTCTCCAGGTGCATGAGCATTGAGTGTCTGTTGGATTAGGTTTGTGACTCTCTCTTCCTTATCTCTTGTCTCCTGGCCTTGTGTTTCTCTTTTCTGAAACTGTCTTTAGTATATTTTCTGATCCCAGCTCTGACTCTGTAGTCTGGGACTGCGAGCTCAGTCTATAAGCTCAGTCCTCAGAGTTAAGGGCAGATAGAAGACACCTAGGTTTTCCATGAGCTAGGTCTAAGGGGCTCTGTCTAGATTGGGAGGTATGCCAAGAGCATGGTGGCACATGCCTTTAATTCCAGCACTTGAGAGGCATAGACAGGAGGATTTCTGTGATTTGAGGCCAGCCCGATGAACAGAATGAATTCCAGGACAGCTGGGGATTACATAGAGAGACCCTGCCCACAAAACAAAACAAAAACCTAAAAAATACAAACAGACTTGAAGATCCAAGTGATGGCTGGCCTTTCCTGAGGGTCTTATGTAGAGGGCAGGGTGGCTGACAGCCCCTTTGTGTGGTTTTTCAGAGTGGTATTGAGTGGAGGCAGAGGAATTGAAATCCATTGGCAGGTTCTTGGCCTGGCCTGCAGCCTCCACTTCCTATGGTAGGAGGGGAGGAAGGCATTGAGTCTGTGCCCTCGAAGGGACAAGTTAGGGTTATGTGTGGCGAGCAGAATGTTTGGGTAATGAGTACCTCAGGAGGTGGGCAGAGTAGAGTTAAGGCTAGCGCCCAGGAAAGTGAGGGGCTGCCTTGTGGAGGAGCTGCTGGTGTTGGGTGTGGGGCAGGCGTTGCTGCCCTGTGCTTTTCATGGGCAGCTCTGTTTGTGTGCTGAGGTCCCTTTCTCTCTTTGGAATGGGTCTGCTATTTTCAGATGAGACTTTTTCTTTTCAGGGTGTTGTCCTTTCTCCTTCCTTCCTTCCCTGCCCATCCTACCCTAAAGGCAGGGAGTAATCACATGGTGGCTGTGTCTGTGGTGGGCCGACAGGCAGCCTTAGAGACCAGAAGGCAGCTGTGGCAGTACACAGCACCTCCCCAGCTCCTCTGGTGTGGCTGTGTTTCCCAGGAGGCCCTCTGGCTCTGGGACAGATACTGTGAAGGTGAGGAGGAGACCAGCGGTGGTGGTGTGGTTGTGTTCCCAGCAGCATGGCTATTCTGGGTAGTGCTTTAACCCAGAGTCTACCCATATTATCAGGTATGAGCAGCAGATGCAGGGGCCTCCGCAGTCAGCTTCGGGGCATTTGGAGTGTCCAGAGAACTGTATTCTTTTCCACTTACTCACTTGCTGTGAGGGCCTCAGCTCCGGCTTACTCTGGGTCAGGTCTAGGTTTGCTCGAATTTTGTCTACAGAGTGCAGACGAAGATCTTCATGGTTCACCATACTGGGAATTCCGAGTTTCCTTTCTGGACCCCTTATTGTAAGGCAAGAATAGGCCTTGGCCTGAGAAGATGGGGAGGATGGCAGGCCTGGATCCCCACAGCTCTGCTCTCAGGTGGTACAAAGCCCCACAGAAGAAAAGGCCTGGGTTTCCATGAGTTCCTACATGTTGAAGATCTTCATGCCAAGGCTTCATGCTGGGAGGAATGATCCCAAACTCACTGCTACCTTTGGCTACTGTATCACTTAAAATTCCTAGAACCCTGCTGAGGGTCTAGTGGTCCTAAGGAGGCCAGGGCCAGGTGCTGGCTGGAAGAACACAGGTGCGTCCTGAGAGCACCCTGGTTTTGCAGGATTAATTGATCTGAGTACTGGGTCTTCTGCGATTGTTCTGGTAAATGTACCTGTCAGGTCTCTTGTTTCCTTGTTTGTAGACTGAAGGAAAAGTTACTGACCTCCCCGAGGAGCCTAGACTAACACTGAGCAAATAACCAGGCCCTCTCCAGGGCGTGGCAGGTTATGGTGTTGCTGTTGGGGACAATGTTGGGTGGCTGGACTGGTCTTGAGGCCTTATCTCTAGTGCTTCACCTGCCAAGGTAGTCAGGTTCCATGAGCAGGGGTCTTAGTCTGAGAAGGGTCTGTGGTCACCTCCATCCCCATACCTGGTATTCACCACGCTATCTCTGTCACACAGGGCTGAGAACTACTGGTGGCGTGGTCAGAACACACGGACGCTGTGTGTAGGACCCTTCCCTCGAAATGTGGTGACCTCCGTGGCTGGCCTGTCAGCCCAGGACATCAGCCAGCCTCTACAGAATAGCTTCATTCATACAGGGCATGGTGACAGTGACCCCCGCCACTGCTGGGGGTTCCCTGACAGGATCGATGAGTGAGTATCTGGAGAGACAACAATGACCTGGTCCTGGGCTCCTGGGACTAGTAGCCCCTCACCACAGCACACACAAGCTCTCACAGGCTGCAAAGATGGGGCTGTCTGTTACTGATGGGAAAGAGCTGTACATATGCTCTGAAAGTGTGCCAAAGGCCATCCCCAAGTCATTTCCCAAGCCAGGGTACAGGAACAGTTAAGGCCTTGTCTTGTTGGCTTTTCTACCAAGTGGTGTCCATCATGGAAGCTTGGGGTCCCAGTTTTTCCTAGAGTGGGAAGTTGTTGGGCAGTGAGATAACCTTTGCCCCTTGGCTATGGAAGGTGTTACCATACCACATCTTGAAGCTTACACATGCTCTAGTCTCCTAACCCAAGCCTATGTAGACACTGGCCCTCCAGCCCTGCACATGAACACAGGTCTTCCTGTTGTGGGGTGCCGGTAACAGGCACAGATAGGAACTTTTCCAGGGCAGTTCTTGCTGGTCCCACAGCATTGTATTGTTAGGAGAAGGATGAAGAGAGTTGGGGGCATATGGCCCATGGAGGCACAGCGAGGCCTGGGGGCAAGGGGGATGCCTCTGGGAATCCCTTCCCCCTGAGCGACCAGCCACATGACAGTATAGAATAGAGTTTATTCAGGTCATGGGGGAGTTAAGAGGGCAGTAGAGACAGAGAGAGAGAGAGAGAGAGAGACAGACAGACAGACAGACAGAGAGAGAGAGAGAGAGAGAGAGAGAGGAATAGAGAAGTAGAGAAGAGGCCGGCCATGAGCACATGAAGCGAGAGGGGGAAGGGAAGGGGAAGAGAAGGGGTAGGGGTGGGAAAGCAAGGCTGTAAAAGAGCAAGAGAGAGAGGAGGGGGCAAGCAGCCTCTTTTATAGTGTCAGGTCACTGGGGTAGAGCATCCCTGGCTACTGCAGGGTAATTGAGAGGTGGGTTTACAGAATCCCAATAGTATTCTCCCCAGTACAGCTCTGCACGTCTGTGGGCAGAGTGTCTCTGTGCGCAGTTTCCACTGCGCTAAAACCCAGGGGAGGAACTCAAGGGTGAAAAAGTCCCCAATCACCCCTTCTGGCACACAGGGAGACACTTGGGAAGCAGTTCTCTCGGGGCACCTGCATCTCCTTCAGGGGTTTCCAGAGTTTAGAGCCCCTGAGCCTATGAGGTCAGCTCTCATGTCTGTGAACAGGTCCAGGAGGGAACTTAGAGAGCAGCTGCCCCTGCTCTGTGCCCAGATCTGTGCTCTCCTTCTGGCGAAGTGAGATCACTGGGAGTCATCTGGGAATTCCAAGAGTTAGGCTCTTCTTGGTATCTATCCTAGTTAGCCTGTAAGCTCTCCTGTCAGCCCTCCATGCCTCTGTGGCCCTTTCTCCACTGCTTCCTCCTGAGACTAGTAAAACAGCCTTTGTTCTCCCATGTCTCACCTCCCAGAACATTAGGCCTCTGCCTCACAGGAACCAGGTTAGGGTCTATGAAAGTAGGGGGAGGGGAGGCCCTTACAGCTAGAGGCCTGCACCCTCTATCCCACTTGTGCTGTGCCTGAGCTAGCTCAGCCTCATTCTTCCAGGCTTCAGTCAGTCTTGGTGACTCATTCCCAGATCCCAGATACACCGGCAGCTTAGGAGCTGGGGTGAGTCGGGGAAAACACTGCACAGCTCAGCGTCCTCCCTGATTCCTGTCATTCATCAGGAAGCTGCCTCCTGCCCACCCTTGTAGGGGCTAACAGCAGATGTCCAGTCTCCCGGGAGGATCTGGGAGCCTTGTGACTCAGGTCTGCCTCGCAGCTTCCTCTGAGATGTGTCTTAGTCTTTGCACTGTTCCCTAAACACTCAGGAGGAGTGTGTGTGTGTGTGTGTGTGTGTGTGTGTGTGTGGTCCTACACATCTGCCAAAGATGTTCTCTCTCTCCCCCCCCCCCCTGACCTGGTTCTCTCCCAACAGACTCTACCTGGGAAACCCCATGGACCCTCCTGACCTGCTGAGTGTGGAGCTGAGCACCTCCCGGCCCACTCAGCATCTAGGACGGGTGAAAAGTAAGAGCCCTTCTGTTCCTTGGTGTTTCCAGTTCACTGGCCACCCTGAGCCTGCTGTTCTTCTCTGGGGACAGTCGGGTCAGGCAGCAGGTGGGACAGCTGGATCCCTGGCTCTGGCTATGCGTGGGGTGAGAGCAGAGACGCAGTGTATCCGCCGAGGAGGGGATCCTTGGGTTGGTCCTGCAGCCTCAGCTTCCTCCTCCCTCACTCCCTCCTCACCAGGTTCTTCAGACCTTGGCTTCCCTTACTTCCCCCAGTCACTCTCTCCTCTCCCAAGACAACACCGTGTACCCCACTTTGGGCTCCATCTCAGCCAGGAGCCCCATCGCCATCCTCCCCCCAGATCCTGTGCCTGTCATTCTGGAACACAGTTGTTCCATACCGCCTCCCCATCCCCATCTTCCGTTGGGTTGTGCATTTGCTCACTCCTGTTCATCTCTCTCTCCCTCTCTCTCCTCTCTTTCTCTCTTCCCACTCTTCCCCCTCCTTTTCCCTCCCTATCCCTTCTCCCTCTTCCTCCCTGTCCTCCCTCTCTCTATATATAAACTCACCCCTGCCTTGCTTGGCCATTCTTCTTTTCTGCCTCCCCTGTCCGCATGGCCTTTCTTACAGGGGAGCCTCCACCTCGCCCACCTCAGCCTGCCATCTTCACTCAGAGTAAGTGGGGCTGTTCAGGATGCCTTGGCCCCTGCCCCCGCCCCCTTTCTCCTCTCTCTCCTCTTCTGGAAGGTACAGAGCCCTGGCGGCTGGCCGTGTGTAAAGGGAAGCGGGTGTGTGCTGTGAGCTTTTGGTGCTAAACTGACCTGGCATGCCTTCCTTCCTCATCTTTGCCCTCAAAGCCTGGCTTGATCTTGCTCTGCTGTGGCTTGGCCAGCCTCACACTGCAGAGGCTGTTTGGGATGTGGTGGTAGCTATCAGGAGCTCTGTCCTCTGAGGAAAGCTCCTGTTGGCCCATGTCTGCTGTAATAGTGTGCCACAGTAGAAATGAGGGGAGGGATCAGTAACCAGGAGCAAAGAGCAGGGCTCTCGTGTAAGGGATTACACGATCAGAGGTAAAGGCATGTTGCCTGCTTTAGCTTAGGCACAATTGGGGGTCTCTCCAACCTACATTGGGTCCTGAAGGCAGAGAAGTTCTATCTTGTTTGAGTAGGGTCAGGTATGCTCTTGGCAGCAGGGCTAACCTAGAGGGGACTTGGCAGGGCACAGTTGGTGGGAACACTTGGCTAGGGGACTTGGCAGGGCACAGTTGGTGGGGACACTTGGCTTTCTTTGTTTCATACATTTACCTCCCTTGTTCCCCATTCATATCTGACACCATCTCCCTGTTGGGGTCTTCCTTTTTATCGCAGAGCCAACATACGACCCTGTGAGTGAGGACCCAGACCCCCTGTCCAGTGACTTCAAGAGGCTTGGCCTGAGAAAGCCAGTCCTGCCCCGAGGGCTGTGGCTGGCAAAGCCCTCAGCCCGAGTGCCGGGCACCAAGGCAGGCCGCAGCAGTGGGGGTGAGGTCACACTCATCGACTTCGGTGAGGAGCCTGTGGTCCCAAACCCACGGCCCTGTGCGCCCTCCTTGGCACAGTTGGCCATGGATGCCTGTTCTTTGCTGGACAAGACACCGCCACAGAGCCCCACACGGGCGCTGCCACGACCTTTACATCCCACACCTGTGGTAGACTGGGACGCTCGCCCGCTGCCCCCACCCCCTGCCTATGATGATGTGGCCCAAGATGAGGATGACTTTGAGGTCTGCTCTATCAACAGCACCCTAGTGGGTGCAGGCCTCCCTACTGGGCCTAGCCAAGGCGAGACCAATTATGCCTTTGTACCTGAGCAGGCACAGCTGCCCCCTGCCTTGGAGGATAACCTATTTCTTCCACCCCAGGGTGGGGCCAAGCCACCCAGCTCAGCCCAGACTGCAGAGATTTTCCAGGCATTGCAGCAGGAGTGTATGCGACAGTTACAGGTCCCTGCTGGCCAACTGACCCCCTCCCCTACCCCAGGAGGTGATGACAGGCCCCAGGTGCCACCCCGGGTACCTATCCCCCCTCGGCCCACACGTCCACGTGTGGAGCTATCTCCAGCTCCCTTAGGTGAGGAAGAGACAAGTCGGTGGCCTGGACCTGCATCCCCTCCCCGAGTGCCTCCCAGAGAACCTCTCTCTCCTCAAGGTTCAAGGACCCCAAGCCCCCTAGTGCCCCCTGGCAGCTCTCCACTACCACACCGGCTCTCTAGCTCACCTGGAAAGACCATGCCCACCACCCAGAGCTTTGCCTCAGACCCTAAGTATGCCACACCACAAGTAATCCAGGCTCCTGGCCCACGGGCTGGCCCCTGCATCCTGCCCATTGTCCGTGATGGCAGGAAGGTCAGCAGCACTCACTACTACCTGCTGCCCGAGCGCCCTCCGTACCTAGAGCGCTATCAGCGCTTCCTGCGGGAGGCCCAGAGCCCCGAAGAGCCGGTCGCCCTGCCCGTGCCCCCACTGCTGCCCCCGCCCAGTACTCCAGCCCCGGCTGCCCCCACTGCTACCGTCCGACCTATGCCTCAGGCTGCCCCAGACCCAAAGGCCAACTTCTCCACCAATAACAGCAACCCAGGGGCACGGCCACCATCCCTGAGGGCCACTGCTCGGCTGCCACAGAGGGGCTGCCCAGGGGATGGGCAAGAGGCTGCTCGGCCAGCAGACAAGGTCCAGATGGTGAGTGCCAGACCCGCTTGAAGGTGAAGGGCAGGGGTCTGAGGGACCCAGAGGAATGGGCCCAAGTGGTGCTGATGGGTGGGTGTGCCCAGCTGCAGGCCATGGTGCATGGGGTGACCACAGAGGAGTGCCAGGCGGCCCTGCAGAGCCACAGCTGGAGTGTTCAGAGGGCTGCCCAGTATCTGAAGGTACCATCACTTCCTGCCTGCCCTGGCATTTAAGGGCCCTGAAAGCTGGTTCTGCTGTCCCTGACCCTACCCTCTGGCTTTGTGTCCTGTCCCCCATTCTGTTCTGGTACCCTTGACTGTAGTGTGTCTCATGGCAGCAACACCCTCTGCCCCTCAGGTGGAACAGCTCTTTGGGCTGGGTCTCCGGCCACGGGTGGAGTGCCACAAAGTGCTAGAGATGTTTGACTGGAACCTAGAGCAAGCTGGCTGTCACCTTCTGGGTTCCTGTGGCCCAGCCCACCACAAGTGAGTGAGTTACACACTATGTCCTACCTCCGTCTCCCAGGAGGGCTGTTTTACCACTGCGGGAAACCTCCTCGTCTCTGAACGGCCACATGTAGCCAGGGAGTCCCCAGCTGGTAGGAGACAGGGCAGGTACAGTGCCACAGAGGCAGGTGGTCTGGCTGGAAAAGCACCCTCCCATTGACACTTGGTGTTTCTCGTGAATTGATGGATGAAAGAGACAACTGGGACCCTTGGGTGAAGCAGGCAGCATCTCTGGCTCCTCTCCAGCTGCCCGAGTGGCCACAGAGCAGCATTATAGTCCTGATTACTTAGGCATATATATATATATATAACCTCTATTGTCATATTTCTGTTTAAAGTGCCAGTTGGTGCTAGGGAGAAGGGTGGTGGCTCAGCCAATGAGGTACGAGCACGGGAGCCTTTGAGTCCCCACAGCCCACGTAGACCAGATGCAGAGCTTGAGCCTTTGCCACCCCACTGTTCCCACAGGAGAGATGGAGGCAGTCACGGGGTTAAGGGCTAGCCTGGCGCATAGCCGCAGAAAAACAACAGACCTGGTCTCAAGAAGAAAGGCGAGGTTTCCTCTGATCTCTACATACTTGTGTGGCACGTGCGTGCCTGTATTCAAGCACAAGTGCTCACCCCCACACCTTTCTTTAGATATGTTAGTATTAATGCTTTCTGAAGGCATAAACGTCCAAAGAAAGTCTCATTACATTTTTACTACACGTTTATGTATGTACACACTTAAAAAATAAAGCATACAGATTAATATTAATTAAAACATCTGTCAAGCCCAGAAGTGGTTAAACAGGCAGGGGTGAGGTCAGCATCCTCTCAGGAAGCAAGCGTGGCTGGGTGCTGGGAGGGAGGCACCCCAGCGGGGTCAGTCTGCTGCTTTTATGGTACAAGCTTGGGCACTAGTCAGAAGCAATGGGAAACACGGTAGGAGAGGGCTGTGGCTTTCAGCATACACTGAGCTCAGTGTCCTGCTGTGGTTGTCCTTAATCTAAGAAGCTTCCTGTTGTCCTCAGGTACTCCAGCACACAGTAGTGCTATTAAGTCATAGTGTACCCAAAAAGGTACTTTAGAGTAAGTTCTAAAATTATTGCCTAAAGCTTTTTTTTTTTTTTTAAATACATTGCATGGTACCTAAAAGCAGTAACTCCCTATGGTGACCTGGGATTCCCCTTTAGCTGTTTAACTAGCTCATGTTGATGGATGAACTTTTTGGTTACTTCCTGTCTTTCAGACGCTGATGGTTGACTGGAGGGAGAGCAATGGTCTGCCCTAAAAGAACCTCTTGAACCTGTCTGTGGGACAAGGGTGGGGAGATGCCCTGTCTCAGGCCTGGAGGACCCACAACTGCCTGTGGCTCCCAGTGGACAGTGAGACCCAGGCAGCAGGGAGCTGGGAGCCACACCTTGCCCACCTCGCTCACCCACCCAGCGTTGTTCTGCACACCTTGGTTCAGCCCTCAGTGCCCCAACCAAGAGGTGGGAAGTTCCGAGTCTGGTAAAAGCAAGACAGGAAGCTGCCTGGCAGGCCCTGTGTGTGATCTGCCTCTAGCTCTGGATCAAGGCTGGGCTAGTGGCTAGTGTGTGCCCCCAGGCTTTCCCCTGGGGGATTAGACTCAGAAGAAGCCAGGCTTGACTTGGACGGGAAGGATGTGTTGACTACATAGAAGGTTGGGCCAGCACCCAACAAGCCCTCCTCAGGGCTAGGCCCCTTTCCAGGGACCCCTGTAGGAATGTGGAGTGTCGGACAGAATGTGACCTGTGGCTTCACTGTGAACTCGTGGGCTTGGTTGTTCTTAGGATCTTGTACCTGTAAACAGCCTGAAGTGGCTCAGAAACAGAAGAGGCGCTAGGATCTTCTTTGGCAGGGCCCAGGGCCCAGGCCCTGGGTGTGGAAGGAGACCCCAGTGGCACCAGAACTTTCCTGTTTGACCCCTGTTCTTCCCCTGTTGCTATTTGATGTGTTCCCATCAGCCTCTGTTGCCAAAGTTGTTGTCCCAGCTATGGATATCTGCTTCTTCCAGAGAAATAAAGTTTGTTTCTATTTTATGTTACTCACTTGTACCTTCCTGTTTCTTGCCCTTTGGCCTCCAGTCTCAGGGTGCTGCCGTCTGGAGAAAGCAGCCGCTTATCACCACCTATAGATAGAGTAAGGAAGTGCAGGCCCAGGACATCCTATGCCTGTACCCTTACTTGCTTCATCTGGTCTGGGACTGTCACAGTTCCTGTGGGTTTCTGTAGGGCAGGACACACTTCAGGAGACAATCTCATAGCTTAGTTAGAGGTAGATTAGAAACAGATACCATCCACGCTTCAGTAGGGACAGCCATTTGTATGTTGTTTCTCTGAATAATGTATTTATGTGGTTCTGAATTCAGAAGGTACCAGAGAGTATTCAGCAGGGCATCCACCTCAACTGCCCACTTCCTCATCCTCTCTCCTTGTCATCTTTTCCTATGTGTTCCCCTTCTTTTAAATGAAAAACTTCTTGAAAATGTTCATAAAATTTTGGTTCAGCTCTTTGCTGTCCTTAGCAGTTACAGCCATTGTGGCAGTAATCTAGGTGTGTGGGCTGTTCTCACTGGCAAGACTGGGTGAGGCATTGTGGGTATTGAGCTCCGGCCATGGTGGAGACTGAGATTGTTCAGTGGTCACACCAGCAACAAGAGTTGGCCATGTGGTAAGCAGCTCTCTGGCCCTTCCCAGACTTGCCTGGTGGTAGATCGTGGTAGGAGTTTTTCATTTGCATGCCTCTCACAGTAAGTAGTAAATTTACTCCAAAGAGTAAATTGTGGGGCTGGAGAGATGGCTCTGAGGATAAAACTATTTACTGCTCCGAGGACACCTACATGGGAGCTCATGACTGTCTGTAATTCCATTTGCAGGGGATCTGATGCCTGACTTCTGTGGTCGCCACAGCAGTGCGCATGTATATGTGCAAGCAAAGTGTTCATACACATAAACATATTTTTTAAAGTAATTTGAGTTGGACAAGAGGGTGCAGAGGTAACGGTGTTCTCTGCATAAGCATGGAACCTGGATTCAAACCCTCAGCACCACTGTAAAATAAGTAAATAAAAAATAATCTGAAGCCAGGAGTGCCGGTGCATGTCTGTAATCCCAGCACTCAGGAAGCCAGGGCAGGAGGATCGGCATAGGTTCTAGGTCAGCCTGGGCCAGGCTTCATCTTGAGAGCTTGTCTCAAAAACAAGCAGAAAAGGGGCCAGTTAGATGACTCAGTGGTTAAAGGCGTTTACTGTGCAGGCCTGATAACCTGAGTTTGATTCCTGGAACCCACGGAAGGGAACAGACTCCCACAAGTTGTCCTCTGACCTCATATGTCCCCCCCCCTCCCGCACACACACACCAATAACGGCCAGTAAAGTCACTAAGGTTCCCTTTCTATATAATATCCTTGGTTCTTTTTAAGTGTAAGAATATGAACCAGTTTCTTGCCGGCTTTTAGGAAGCCCCTTTGAATCCCACAGATGATAAAAGCTGTAGGAAGAAAGATAAATCACAGAGTAAAGACATTGGAGGAAGGCATGGGGTTGTCAGTGAAGTCACTCAGGCCTTGGAGACAGGACCGAATTCAAGGTCTGCTTACATGACGACACTATTTAAGAACCCTGAAGAAACCTCCAGGAAGTGCTGGGTCGCTCTGGTGCTCCAGATTGCAGTGGGCTAGAAGCACAGGAGCCTTCAGAGCCGGCCATGCTGCAGTTAAAGGGACTGACTCCAGGTAGATATCCCCCCCGGCTACCTGACCTTCACCCTCTGAAGACAGGAAATGGTGGCAAGTGAACAGTGCGTGTGTGTGTGTGTGTGTGTGTGTGTGTGTGTGTGTGTGTGTCATAGTGTGCATGTGTTAAGAGTGGCATTTATGTGTGTGAGGGTATATGTTGTGTATGTGTGCATATATCATGTGTGTGTGTGTGCAAGAGACTGTGTGTGTGTGTGTGTGTCTATTGTCTGTATGATAGTTTATGTGGTATGTGCATGTATATACCTGGTGTGTATGTGTTAGTATGTGTGTGTGTATGTGTGAGTGTGTGGAGATGTGTGTCTTTGTATGATAAAGCATATGAAGCACAAACGTATCTTTGTGTGTGATAGTGTTTGTGATATATGAGAGTGTCTCTGTGTGATAGTGTGTATAGAGTGTATATGTGTGGTTGTGTGTGTATGTATGAGTGTGTCTGTGTATATAATGGCGTGTGTGTGTGTGTGTGTGTGTGTGTGTGTGTGTGTATTAGGGGAGGGAGTATAGGTACCTTTACATAAATGAGAAAGAAGCTGCCTCAGACTTGGGAACCCAGGCAGCCCCCCCCCCATGTCACACTATGCAATGTGTGTGGTTCTTTGTCCATGCAAATCCTAATTATATATATATAAATTTTATTTATTTAATGCATGTGGGTACACTGTCTCTAATCTTCAGACTCACCAGAAGAGGGCATCAGGTCCCATTACAGATGGTTGTGAGCCACCATGTGGTTGCTGGGAATTGAACTCAGGACCTCTGGAAGTGCAGTCAGTGCTCTTAACAGCTGAGCCATCTCTCCAGCCCCTAATTATATTATTAATTGCTATATTTATCTTAAATATATCTTAAATATCTTAAAGAATTTTGAAAAGGATGTATTCTAGTTAAGATGCCTAGAATTTAAAGTTTAATTCATTTTCTAAAGCCCTTATCTAGATTGGAGAAGACTTGTTGGTTTTTAAAAAAATCCATTTTTCAAGCTCTAAATAGTTGTAAGTCATAAATGGGGGGAAAAGTTGTGTTGGGCTTGAAGTCTTTTTTTTTTTTTTTTTTTCATCTCAAAAAAAAAAAAAAAAGCGGTCTAACCTGGGCTGGAGAGCCGCTGCAGTAATTTAAGAGTTTATAGTGGTCTTGCGGAGGATCTGAGTTAGGTTCCCAACTACACACAGTGACTTACAACTGCTGTGACTCCAGCTCCTGTGGCTTCAAAACACTCTCCTGGTCTCCATGGACACCGCGCTGGTGCGCACTCCCACACCGACAGTGTAATTTAAAAAAATAAGCAGGCATGGTGGTGCATACCTTCAATCTCAGTAATCGGGAGGTAGAGGCAGGTGAGTTTGAGCCCAGCCTAGTCTACAGCTTGAGGTCCAGGCCAGTCCAGGCTACATTGTGAGACTCAATAAACAAAATCTTAAAAGAAGGAGAGAGCTGGGGAGATGACAGCATTTTAAAAAGACTGGCTGCTCTTCAGAGGACCCGGGTTCAATTCTAAGTGACCGCATGGCAGCTCAACCATCTGTAACTCCAGTTCCAGGGCATCTGATTCAGGCCTCTGTGGGTATGAGGGAGACACAGGGGCACAGATGAAGGGTGTGGGTTAGGCCTCCGTACACATAAGAGAATAGGCGTTGTTTAGCCTTCTGATCTGGGATGGAAGAGCGGCTTTACCTGGGGAGTTTGGCTGTGGGCACTGGAGTAAGGCAGAGAGAGCATTTTCTGGTGCACAGGCCGCCCACTAAAGGAATCCAGCCAGTTCCTACAAATCAGTGGCTTAGAGTCAAACCTCAGGCACTGGGGCCCAGGCTCTGCCCTATTGTCCTCATTCTGCCTTAACAAACCATTAAGCCCCACCCACCCACCTCACCCTGCTTTTGGCAACAGAATGGTTTTGTTTGTGTTTTTTGTTTTTTGTTACACCCAGAGATATCTTATAGATCAATTTTTAACTCCATTTAAGAAGACTTAAAAAAAGAAACAAAAAAAAATAACAACAACAACAACAACAACAACAACAACAAAAAAACATTGCTGTGTAAACCGCCAGCATGTAAGAGTCTGTTGTAGAGTGTATTTCAAAAGGTTTTTGCATGGACAGGACACTGTGTGTGTGTGTGTGTGTGTGTGTGTGTGTGTATGTGAGAGAGAGAGACAGACAGACAGACAGACAGACAGACAGACAGACAGAGTCAGAGTCAGAGGGAATCAGGAATACAGCACACCGTTCTTGCTGCACTTCCTAAGCTCAAGGCCTTCCTGCTGTTTTTTGCCTGGTTATCACTGTGTGTAGCAGAAGCTGATTCGGGTTTACCAAGCTGGGGAGTAAACTCAGGATTTGTTGGGCAATCTGTCAGCCCTGTTGACGGAGCATAAGCTGAATAGTGCCCCTGGGAAGGAGTGACATCATCATGGCCAAATGGCAAATGCTCTGTGTCACTGTGTACCCAGGGAGGTGGCTCCCCAGAAGGCGACTCTGCTCACTTGCTAGATTTAAAAAAAAAAAAAAGTCAGTAAGGTGACTCGGTGTGGCAGTGTCTCAGTGGCTAGCAGCCAGCTCACAGCACGAACTGGCTTGCTTCTGAGCCTGGGGTCTCTTATTGTTTGTGTGTGGGAAGAGTGGGGTGGGGGGGTGCGGGGGGGGGGGTTGAAGGTGTTTCTCCTATCCCGGTGAGTAACAGGCCTGCATTCCGAAGGCTGGGTTCCTTTTGTTCTGTAGATGGACGTGGAGGATGGATCCTCTTAACAGTAGCCAGTGTGGCCAAAGAAAACAAAAATCTAGCATGGGCCCTCTTGCACTTTGGAGGCAAAGGGTGTCTCTAGTTTGAAGCAATTTAGCTTTTATAGAGCTCTGACCTTGGAGAACGGCTCCTTTGCTCCTGCACGCAGCTCTCAAAGGCTGTGCAGGAGCTGACAGCTTCTGCAGTCACAAATTTGGGGTAAAATGGTAAGGAAGTGTGAGGATTTCCCTTAAATGTATTCCGTTTCTAAAATGTCTCTGAGACAGGTCTGCCTTAACTTTTGTAATTCATGGTAGTGTTAGGGAGAACCTTGGCTCCCAGGACCTCATATTTGGATACTCTGTATCAAGGATCTCTTGAATGATATTTGAAACCAACCTTCAGAACCTGAGCACTTGCACTTTTGTGTCGACAGCGCCACCTATAGGTAAGATGAGACACTACACGTTTGAGTTAAATTTGAGAGAGTAGGAGGGCTAAGTATGAAGAAGCCCTTTCCAAAAAGAGTCTAACCCCTGCTGGTAGGGACTCGGCCCAGGGAAACTTGGGAGGGAATGTGTTTGCCCACCTTCTGGTGAAAAATGGGGATCAGCAAAGAAAAAGGACATTAGAATCCTGTTTCTATGGACAGTTATGGAGGCTCTGAAGGAGGCCAACCTGAACCAAGGAGAGAAACCCTGGAGTCCAGGAGTCAGGAGCTAGGATGCTGAGGGCTCAGGCGGATGCAGCGACTCCACAGGAAGTCCTGGCACCACACCGCTTGTGTGGTGTTGCCCTATTTGTCTTTGTTGTTTTTATGACTGTCATAACACCCATTATGAGAATTAGGATAGTCAGCAGATCACAATTATAAAAGTCATTTAATTAGTTAGAAACATGCATGAGACTTGATATATTTAGTTTTATCTGTGCAGACATATGTTACTGTGCTATAAAAACAAGGACATCTGACATGTGTTAATTGTAGGCTGCTTTTTAGTTTTTAATACTTATTCATTTTTATTTTATGCGAATGAGTGTTTGCCTGTATGAATGTCTGTCCACGTATGTATGTATATGTCCCTGTGTGTATGCATGCCTGTCTGGTGCCACAGAGATGAGAAGCAAAGCGTCAGATCCTCCATGCTGGAACAGGTAATGTGAGCCACCACAGGTAAGTCCTGGGAACCGAACATGGCTCCTCTGCAAGAGTGGCAAACTCTCAGCACTGACCGTCTCTCCAGCACTGTAAACTGCTTTTGAATTGCTCACATCTTATGCTACTGACTTCTCATCTTGAATGTCCTTGAAACACTACATACTTCACTTTCTATGGCTAAACTCCTGTTGTGTGAGGCATTATTTTGTTAACATTGCTATTTTTTAATGAATTTTTAAATTTTATTTATTTTATGAATGAGTACACTGTTGCTATCTTCAGACACACCAGAACAGGGCATCCGATCCCATTACAGATGGTTGTGAGCCGCCATGTGATTGTCTTTACAGGGTAGGAGGGTTGGT
This sequence comes from Micromys minutus, assembly GCF_963924665.1. NCBI lineage: Eukaryota > Metazoa > Chordata > Mammalia > Rodentia > Muridae > Micromys > Micromys minutus. The sequence continues at coordinate 60,063,551 of NC_137976.1, read as the reverse complement.
CCTCCACAGCCAAGGTCCAAAAATAAATCTTTGACCATTGAATAGGAAGGTTTCTTTGGATCGTCCCTCAACGTTCTTAAAAGCGAAGTCCAGACCTGGAGGGGACATTCTCTGTCAGTCTGGGACTGATGTAGCCACCAGGAGTTCGAGTGACTCAGACCTCTGGGCTTAGGAAGATTTTTTCCACTATTGAATTTACCCACCGGGACACCAGTATCGGATAACTCAATAGCTCCCCCAATAGTAACTCGATGTCTCTGAATGTACCACCAGGCTCCCCACTAGGATGTCTCCTGGAAAATTTCAAATCTCTAAAACAAATGCCTCAGCTGAGGACATCAAAACTGATACACCACTACAATAATGTCTAGACTCAACATCCATTAGACAGTGATTCAAAAATTGCCACACAATGGCACACTAGATCATTTTACGGGATCTTTATACATACTGCCAATGATCTGGTAAATGAAAGAGGTCCCCCATCTTGACCCCTCCCATCTCATTTTTTGACTATTCGATTATTTGCTCCAAACCCCACAAATAACAAACAGCCTTTCCAAATAGGGTCGGGAAACTGTTCCATGGTTGGATACCAGGAACTGATCCAAATTGCTGTTATCCCTGTATCGGTGTTCATCCAAATATTATGATCTCTTTACTCGATTTCTCTTTGACCAGACAAGATCCATAGAATCCCAGGTGGGAAACTGGAATTGTTGTTGTGGTCCTTCAGAACTGATGAGATCTAGACATCCTGACAGCTAAAGAGGTGGTCTTTGCCTGTTCCTCCAAGAAAAATACTGTTTCTACATCAACAAATCTGAGATAGTGAAAAATACAAAATTCCAAAAAGCATACATAACATCTCTAACCAAACTATGAATCAGTTCCTGTCACAACATCACCAGCCACTGTCCATGCAGAAGTCTGATGCAAACATTTGCTAGGTGAATCCCGATGGTGAAAGCCAGCTACACCCCAAAATTGATGACACTCCAAGACAGCAGGAAGTAGCCTAAGAGACTCAGCACCCCTATTTCCCTTTCACCATCAGCTTCCTCCTCCCCTTTTCTTTCTTTTTATTATAAGAGGGAGGAATGGTAGCATTAGGACGACTGCTACAAAAAATTTTCTTTCTTCCAAACGTACTTAATCTCCATGTATAATGTACACACATATGTGTTCCAGCATCTTGTCAAGTCCAGGCGCTCATTACATCTAGAACAGCTCCAGAGAAGCAACCTACAGATGCCTCAGCCTTCTCTTGCAGACACAGACGCTTCCACTGGACCTGTTACTTCTGACCTATCCTCAGAGGGTTCCACAGACCCTGGACAACAAGGAAACAGCCAACTCTAAGACTGGGCACACATCCCCACTCCCACTTTTCTAGATTCTCCAGAAAGGTCACCCCAAAACAAGTGTGAAGCAGTCAGAGATTACAACGACCCTATTCCTGCTCCACCATCACCTCTAATTTTTCTTTTAAATTAAACCAAAATGGAGGGGAGGAATGTTGGGATTCTGTAAACCCCACTCCACAGTTACCTGGCAACAGTCAGGTAAACCCCACCCACAGTTAATGGGCAACAGTCAGGTATGCTCTGCCCCAGTTACCTGACGCTATAAAAGGTAACTTTTATATGTATATCTATATGCACATCTCTGCTCTGACCCCACAGAGCTGGCAGGTCTTGGAAGACCCTGCCTGGCTCCAGGAAACCCCCTTGGTCCTCAGGAGAATCTGGGCTTCATGCCACCTCCAAAGATGATGCCATATCTGTTAGCATTCGGTCTCAGTTCTAACCCACAGTTACCTGGCAACAGCCAGCTATGCCTCACACTGTAAAAGGCGCTGCTTGCCTCCTCTTCACTCTCTTGCTTCTCTTGCCTTCCTGTCCCTTCTCTCCCCATTCCCTTCCCCCCTCTCTCTCCATGTGTTCATGGCTGGCCTCTTCTCTCCTCCTCCTCTTCTTCTCCCCCCCTTCTCTCTCTCCTTCTATTACCCTCTTAACTCCCCTCCTCATGTCCTGAATAATCTCTACTCTATACTATACCATCGTGTGGCTGGTCCCTCAGGGGAAGGGATGCCGGATATGGGTCTGCTGGAGGCACCCCCTTACCACGTCTCCATAGAACACGTCCTCTCTTTATCATCTTATAAACACTTCAATATCTCTTCCCATATCTTTTGAGTAAACACGTTTCAGGGTTTTTTTTTTTTTTTTGTGGGGGGTTGCGTGTGTTGTTTTATACACAGGTTCTCACTGTGTACCTGATGACCTCAAACTCTATTCTCCTGCCTCAGCCTCCCAAGGGCTGAGATTGAGATGAGGGGCGTGTGACATGTCCAGCTAGATGGTTTTTTTTTTTTTTGTTGTTGTTATTGTAAACCACATGTGGGTTAGGATTTACCATTGTTATAATTTGAAAGTGTTCAGTTCAATGCAAAATTCCAGCTCTACCATTAGCTCCCGATATCCTCCCAATCACCAGCCCAGGGGTGGCAGCACCCACAGTGAGCTGGGCCCACCCACATCAGTCATTAGCAAAGGAAATGCCGGACAGGCTTGTCTACAGGCCAATTGAGTAGGGACATTTTCTCAACCGAGGTTCTCTCTTCCCAAGACACTCTAACATGTGTCAAGTTGTCACAAAAACCAGGGAGCACAAGCCAGGTGGGGTGGCACATGCCTTTAGTCATAGCACTCAGAAGGCAGAGTCAAGTGAATTCCAATTCTGAGTTCGAGACCAGCCTGGTCTACATAGAGAGTGCTAACTCAGCCAGGGCTGCACAGGGAGACCCTCAACAACCCCTCCCCCCAAGGAAGCAAGAACAAGTACAAGGTTCAACCGTGTTCTAGCTGGGGTCAGAATTTCCTTCCTTTTGAAGGCTGAGGCATCTCCCTTGAATGTGTGCACTGCATTTCTTTGTCAAGTTGCCATGCTGCTTTGGACATGGTGTGCTAGCTTCAAGACTCTTCTCTCAACTCCATTGGGTATTTGCCTAGTCACAGGATTGCTGGACCAAATGCTAATTACAGTGTACATGCTTACCCGCAGTGCACAAGCATCCCTCTTCCTCCCAGTCTCTGGCAGGCTGACTACTTCCTGCAGGTGAGTGGCATCGCTCCCCGGGGAGCAGCTTCTAGTCATTGACTGTTTTCACATCCCCACAGAAACATCAGCGAAGTTCTTTGCCTGTTCTTTTCCTGTTTGCTGTCCTGGTAGGCTTTCCTGTGGACCTCCTGGCCAGGACTCTCATCTCTTTCCTGACCAGTGTGTGTGTGGCGGACCCAGCTTTCTCCCCACACACCGGCATGCTCTGTCCACACTTTCTCTTCCCTCGGGGTGTTATTAACCTGCACGCTCCTCCCTGCCCCCCCCCCCAGCAGGGCTCCAGCAGTGTCTGCTTCCCATCCTATAAAAACACTACCTTTCCTGTCCTCTTCCCCACTGCTTCCTCTAAACTTAGGCTGCCTCTCCTACTCGGACACCATTCCCTTCGCAGTGGTCCTGTCTAGCTGTGAGCTTCCCTGGCGGTGGTCGGGGCCACCTAGCTCTTCCGGGCTCATAGCAAATGAGGGGAAATCTCCACGCATGCGGATCTTGGGTTATGCCTAGTTGAGAGCTCCGATGAGGTGTATAGGGACAGAAACCTGGACACCATGGTCTCAGAATGAACGGGTCACCAGAGATGATGATGTTAGGAGGAACAGCAAGCCGTGAGCAAACAAGGGGACACGCAGAAGCACCCCCGCAGTGGAGGACAATGGCAAGACTGGTAGTGAGGAGGTTGGGGGGAGGGGGGAGCCGAGGAAAAAGGCCAGAAGGTGACCTGGGAGCGCTGTCTCTGTAAAAGGGCTTTGAGTTCTAGAGAGCCGATGACATCCTCTTCTGTAACTTTCTCCCTCCTTCCTCTATGGCCTAGAATAAGGTCATCATATGTAAGGTATGCAGCCTATAATGGCAAATCTAGGAGCACCGAGCATCCCCCACACCAGGGGTCCAGGCCTCTTGGCTCCACCGCACACCTTCCTCAGCTCAGCAACCTCAAACTTCCATCTGGCCAAGCCAGAGTGGGAGTGCCAGAGGACTGCCGAGCTGCGCCCCCTAGAGGAGGCAGAAAGGCACTGTCAGGCAGAACGGGGGGGGGGGTGGCGAACTTTGGGATAGTTTGGGCTGGGAGGTCCTGGATCTGCGGTGTGGGCAGACTGATAATTAGGTTCGGTTTAACCACTGCCTATAGCAGAGAGTGTGGGTCCATTTTTCTTGTCTCAAGCACATAGCTCCCATTTGGAACAGTTTTTATTTCTAATTCCTCCTTCTATTAGAAGTTTTAAAATGCAAACGTGTTATCCACACATTCATTCATAAACTCACTAAAAATGGATCCCACCAAGTGAGTTCCCTGCTCACGATGTCACTTGGCACTGTGCTAGGAGTTGGGGCGGTGACCAGACACAAAGCTGGCGTAAAGTGACATGACTACTGCGCCCCCTCTGCCCCCCAAAATAAATGATGGCTACTTACTCTAAATAAAACATTTCCTTTCCTTGCCAAAAGAAATTCTTTAATAAGAAGCTTCAAGAACAGAAAAATAGTTTCTTCAGCTTATTTGTAGTTCTGACCCTTGAATACAACCATTGTTTATTGTACTGTTGTTTCTATCTTCCTCTGTGTGTGTGTGTGTGTGTGTGTGTGTGTGTGCATGCACGCTCATGTGCTCATAAACAGTCTGTGTGCTGTAGGCCATTTTTAGAGATAGTTCCTGTTTTCCTTGTTTTATTTTTGGTGCCAAACATAATTGTGCTAAATCGGTTGCTCTTTACCCAGCATCTCTCGGTGACTAGTGTGTTACCTGGTGTGCATGTCTGAGGTCAGCTCGTGGGAGGGGTCAGCTTAGGGAGCAGCTCCTTGTCCCTTGTCATGTTGCCCCATGCTCCCCTCCCCCACCGAAGGCCCCGACTTACAGATACATGGCTCAGAGTTAGGGTCCCATCTTTGCTCCTTGGGTGCACACTCCTCTGGTCTTTAAAGTCATGGGAGCATTAATTGCCTCATTTTGAAGGGGTGGGGTGGTAAGATGGGCTGGGGTGCTGCCAGGGAACCGGCTCGGAGGCCAAAGCTCCCACCCAGGCCTTCAAGCCTGGATACCCTTTGTCAGCGAAATTATCACCTGACTGTTTCATTTTTTTCCACTTTGAACTGTCCATTTGTGATTTTTTAAAAATCTGGAGACAGGGTTTCTCTGTGTAGCTTTGGCTATCCTGGAACTCACTCTGCCTCCCACGTGCTGGGACTAAAGGCACATGTCACTACTCAGTATTTGATAATTTTCCAATGGCTGGATGCTCTGGTCTGCCCTTCAGCCAGTACCAGTCAAGGACACTGCAGTGGGACTTGTGCCTTAGACATTGTACCTGCCGCCCACACTCTGCTACTTGAGACCCCAGAGCGCAGCATCGTCGGTGTTTTTCAGTGATCATCGGCTGCTTTGTTGCCATCTGTCCCTCACAAATGTGTAGCACAAAGCAACAGGTATGTTTAAGGTCATTTCAGAAGGTTTTGGGACTTGTGTCCTAATCCACAGACAAGATTAACTGAACAACTTTTTAAAAACGAAACTCGAGTGAATAATTCAAACATCAATGCCAAAAATCAAACACAGCGGAGACACTCCGAAGGATCGCTATGTGCTGAGGAATGATAGTGAGGACATGCTGAAGTCGAGTTTGTCTCATTACTACTAGCATTTTAAGATTTATGTTTTATGTGCATGAGTGAGTCTTTGGCTGGTGCAGCATGTGCTGGGGGAGGCCAGAAGAGGAAATCAGCTCTCCTGGAACTAGAGTTATACATGCTTGTGAGTTGCCATGCTCTAGAAGAGCAGAACACACACACACACTCACACACACTCATACACACACTTACACACACACTCACATACACATACACACATACTCACACACATACACACACTCTCATACACACACTCATACATGCACACTTATACACACATACTTATTCACACACATACACACACACTCACACACATACAACATACTCACATACATATACACTCACACATACACACACACTCTCTCACACACACTCACACACTCATACACACATACTCACACACATACATACAGTCTCATACACACACACTCACACACACACTCATACACATATACATATACACACTCTCATACACATACTCATACATACACACACTCACACACACACACTCACACACACTCATACACACATGCTTACACACATATATACACACTCTCATACACACACACTCATACACACACATACACACTCACACACACACTCATATACATATACTCACACACATACATACACTCACTCTCATACACACACTCTCACACACACACACTCACACACTCACACACATATACACACTCTCACACACACACTCATACACATACAACACACACACACACTCCACACTCACACACACATACACACACACACCACTATAATTCACAATCTTGTTTAGTTTTCGGTTCTGTTTTAAAAAGTAGTCTCATGAAGTTTTTTAAATATTCACAGAATATAAAAAGCGATAAATCAAAGCCCTTCCAGATACACTAGCGGGAACATCAGGTGGTGGTTTACTGCAGAGCGAGGCGATCTGTGCTATCTGGTGCGGTTCTTAGCTTTTGGGTTGGTGGAAGCTAGCAGTCTATTACAACATCACCATAAGTCCATGTAATAGCCACACAGTTACACAGATGTCAGGTCATTTCTAACCAATGATTGATTGCCTAGAAAGGAGCTAAAGATAGCCCAAGATCATTCAGCTCCAGATCGGCAACATTCCAACTCTTCACACTCACTACTGAGAATTGTTAACACAGGTATGACTTATGTTCACAGCTGCCCCACAGCAATGGGTCACTTCCTATTTAATTTTGCTTCTTTTAATATTAATTTATCTGTTATGATTCTGTCTTTAATGGAACGATCACGAGTTTGCGTGTCATCCTTGCACAGGGACCATGCTAATCTCCGTATCCTTTCAGGCGCTGATTTTCTCTTTATGTTCACTTTGAGTATCTATTTGTGGAACAGGGTCATCATGGCTGTTGGGTAACTGGCATCTGCTTCATCCCCAGCAGTTACCTGTCAAATGTTGTCCTTGTGAGAAGCTGATTTCTCTGGATTAACGTGACACAGACACTGTGCCTGTTATAAACACTGTCATGTGTGTTCATTGGTTTTGGCAGGTAATCGTAAGCTAGGGTACACATTTCTCTGTCCGTATGTGTATATGTGTGTGGAGCATGTGTGCGGGTACGTGTGTGTGTGCCAAAGGTCAGTGTCGGATACCTTCTTCTGTGGCTCTCCACTTTTGAAACAACCAAAGAAGAAAACAAAACAACAGAAAGCCGGGGTCTGTCACTCGCCCGTTTGTCTGGGTTGAACAACAGTGCCAGGGACCTACCTCTGCCTCCTCGGTGTTGGGGGGGTCACAGCTGTGCTCAGCTTTAAGTGTTTTTTAAAATTCCATTCATCTCTCTGTTTGTGTGTGTTCACACCGCATGCTGTGGCTTGAGTGTGAAGGATGAAATCAGCTGCTTCGTTGTAACCACGGTCTCCCGGGATGGAAGCAATTACCCACAGAGCACCTCTTCGACCCATCTCACATGAGATCTGGAACCCATTCTCCGGTTCTTACCGGATGACAAGCATCCTAGCCCCTGGCCACACGTTTTCATCTACCTTCTGTGACCTGTGGTTCCAAAGTTATTTCCTGGTTCTGTTCAGTCTCTCTGGATCACATGCGTGCCACCCAGTGGCCTGTAGGGACGGTGGCTCCCTTCTCAGGCCTGCTGATGGAAGGTCAAAGCCATGCATTGGCACGGGACAAGCACAACTTTCCAGGGTCCACAGTGTGGCCCCCCGTCTTCCTCATTTCTTGCTCCAAGTCTCATCGCACATTCCCACTTGTCTGGCTTCCGTCTCTGCTCTACTGCACGCTTCTTTGTCAGAGGCTTCATCTGGGGCCAAGCAAAGGGAAGGTAGAGAGAAAAATCCAGAGGGGATCCCCGTGACCACAGATAGTCTGATCTGAGAACAGCCCCCTCCTCACTGAGGTGAGCATGCCGTGAACCGGACACCCACTGACAGACCAGCACGGGTAGGTGATACGGATCACCCACAGAGCGGTGCAGACCTAAAGTCGACCCCTGCAGACGCTTGACTGTTTGGATGCCTTAAACCAGTGCCTGGTTGTGACTTGCACTGCGTTTGGTGATCTTCCATTTCTGTTACTACAAACTGCTGCCAGGGGTTGCACAGAGACCCCCGGTTTTTAAGCCCCATATCTTCCCTGTCCCATGTTTGGGATGACCTTTACTCTGCTGTAATGGGATATCCTAGATGATGTAATCTGTCCCCACTTGTGACTGCCAGGTGTACCCTTTCCCCCTCCCAGCTCCCATCTGACCCTCTTTCCCTCAGTTTCCCAAGTGTTCACTGTGGACAGCACCCAACTGAGGCCAAAGCGAGCCAGAGTGGGGGTGGGTAGGGAACCTTCGTAGGTAAGGGCACTTGCTGTGCTAGTGAGAATGTGGGTCCCAGCACCCACATAAAAAGATGGGTATGCTCACACATATGCTTGTAACCCAGTGTTATGGGATGGGGGACTGGGTCCTGCTGGCTGAGGGTCCAGCTCCAGGCTCAGTGAGAGACTCTGTCTTAAGGGAGTAAGGAGAAGTGTGATAGAGAGACCCCAACTCTCCTCTGGCCTGTGCACACAGGCACACTCACACCCACACACACAGGCCCTGGAGAACTGAGAGCACCTTAGAGTGTGAGAAACACAGGTCAAGGACAGCTAGAAGGTCCGATGCCTGTGCCCAGTGTGGACGCCTGGGACTGGCACCACCACTGGCACCACAGTGGCACTGAGTCCTGAGATTTTCCAAGAAGTTAATGGCTCTTGGTGAGGTGCCAGACAAAACACACAACTCCCTCAATGTCGCGCAGTGGTTGAGTTCCTGGAAAATTCAGTTTGTCTAAAAGCTTTGCAAATCGTCCTTTGTCCCATATACTACAGGACATTTCTTCTCGGGCATCGCTGCCCTGTGTTGTGGGGTTTCTGCCCTTGTAGCCTCTGGCTTTGTGATAATTAAAAATAGCTCTGGAACTTCTCAACCTGTCCCCTAGGGGGAGCTACTGTCTTCCCTTAGAACGCATGCTCTTTCTGATGACCATCTGCGCTCAGAACTTTGAATTTATTTATTGGATTCTTTCAGTCAGCTTAAGACGTCAGCGCTCCCCTCTCCCCTTGGTTAAGAAAATGAAAACTCAGCGAGGCGGTGCCTAATCTATAGAGCGAGTTCCGGGACAGCCAGGGAGGTGACACAGCTGGTAAGTATGGGTCTCGATCCGGGAAGACCTATACCCAAACCCCTATTTCCTGCTCCGGGTTACTTCTAACAGTAAAGAGGAACTATGTGTTGGGCTCACTCACCCCTGTGGGCACAAGGGAGCCTGCCAACTTGAGGCTGAGAGCTGCCAAGCCTCTGGGAGCCTGAGGGGTGCTGTCACAAACGCCTAGCAAAAGCAACTTAAGCAAGGGTCAACTTTGGTTCATGAGCACGCACAGAGCATGAAGTGCCTGGTCACACAGGGTCTGCAGTCAAGAAGCAGAGAGGCCTGGCAGTGGTGGTGCACACTCTTAATCCCAGCACTCGAGAGGCAGACAGCTCTGAAAGAGATGAATCCTAGCCCTCAGCTCACTTTATCCTTTGTATTCAGTCCAGAACCCCAACCCACAGGATGATGCTACCCATATATGGGGAGGTCTTCCCTGTTCAGTGTATCACCTCTCTGAAGATGCTCTTAGAGACATTCCAACAAAGGAGATTAACCATCACACTTGCCCAAGGCTGCAGAGCCTGTTTAGTGGATGGCACAAGTCTCAGGACCCCTTCCTCAGATTCACCCCGAAGTGATTGTCCATATACCACAAAGGACTGAAGCCCAGGTCGAAAGGACTTGGGATCTGCTCATGCTCTCCGGGTACTCCAGGAAGCAGTACCTGTGCCCACTTCAGACGGCATTCGGCCAGATTACCCCCTCAGCTCTTCCCTTGACCGTGTGTCTCTCACATTCTCTCGCAGAGTCTGAAGAGAGGCTTGCAGATCCTTTCAGACCCTGGACTCGGATGTCTTTGTTCTCTGTTGTCTGAAAGCCTCCAACTCCAGGAACTCCAGGAAGGGCCTTGTGTCCCCGCCACTGTCTAATGTAAAAGGGGGCAGCTGAGACCCAGCTCCTACCCACACAGCCACTCCTGGCTGTTGTCCTCTTGTCTTGGAATATCCCCAGGGAATGACCATCTCTTCGCAGGTGGAGAAGCTGAGGCTGGGAGAGCTAGGGAAGCAATGGGATTTGTCTTTGCCCCACATGCTTTGGTGTGGTTCCTGACCCTGAGGACCAACAGTCCCAGTGCCTGGGCCTCACATCTCAGAGATGCTGGTCTATTTGGAGACTGTCAGGCCTATTTTTATTAAAAAATAAAATTTATTTTATTTTTTAAGTTTTTTTTTTCCCCTAAAGATTTGTTTAATTTTACTGTGTATGGGTGGTTTTTGCATGCATGCTTGAATGTCTGTGCACCAAATGCATGCAGTACCTTTGGAGGCCGAAAGAAGGTGCCAGATCTCTGGAGATTGAAGTTATCAGCCATAAGGTTTCTGGGACCTGAAATTGAGCTCCATGCAAGAGCAAGAAGTGCTCTTAACCACTGAGCCATCTCTCCAGCCCTACATTAACTTTGGTGGGAGTATTGTGTGTGTGTGTGTGTGTGTGTGTGTGCGCGCGCGCGCGCATGTGTGGAAGTCAGAATTTGTGGGAGTCTGTTCTCTCCTGTCATGGGTTGAACTCAGGCCATAGGCTTGGTAGCTAGCGCCATAGCGATGGCCTTGGTGAGACCTTTCCCAAAAGCAGTCCTTGCTGTTCCGACAAGCAGCTGGGGTTAGACCAGGGTTAGTGCTTTGACTTAACCTGATCTTGAACCAGCTGTTTGTCAGGTGACTACAAGAAACTTCAGGATGTGGGATGAAGTGGGGAAGGGAGACTGAGGAAGCACATCCCCCGCTTTAGGGTCTTCCAGACTGAGCATGAGCCAGAGAGCTGGGGTTCTGTACCTGGAGATGTCTTGCTTAGGGGTGCCCTGCTGGGGAGACCTGGTTTGGGGTGCCCTGCTGGAGAGGTCTTGCTTGGGGGTACCCTGCTGGCCTTTCCAGTTGGGGTGCCCTGCTGGGGAAACCTGGCTTGGGGATGCCCTGCTGGAGAGGCTTTGCTTGGGGGTGCCCTGCTGGGGAAACCTGGCTTGGGGGTGCCCTGCTGGCCTTTCCGGTTGGGGTGCCCTGTGTGTGCTTCTTCCTGCTGTGGAATCATACGCTTCCTTTGGGCGTTGGGTTTGACAGGCCTGGGGGTGTGTGTCCTGTTGGCCCAGAGGCTTGAGGAAGCAGTCATAGAGTTGGGATTGAATGATCACCCCAGGGGAAGTGAGTGCTTGAGAGGACACAAGGAGGAAGAGGAGAGAGGTTTGAGACTACTGTGCAAGTCTGAGCCTGAGGGAAGGAGGAAAAGAAGGCAGAGAGGAGTGGCTGCTGGCTCTGTCATCTAAGGATGATTGTGCCTGCCCCTCCTCCCTGTCACTGTCTGGGAGGCACTAGATGAACACCGCTTTACAAAACATGCAATGGCATTCGTAGGGTTGCAGAGGGCTTGATAATCTAAAACTCTTTCCCACAACCACCTCACCAGACTCATGGCCGGGAACATTAGGTCTTTGAGCTGGGACTGCCTGGTACAGCCAGGTTTTCCCATGTGCATCATAGACTCAGCAAGATAGTTTGCTCAGGGGCTGGAGAGATGGCTCAGTGGTTAAGAGCACTGCCTGCTTTCCCAGAGGTCCTGAGTTCAAATTCCAGCAACCACATGGTGGCTCACAACTGTCTGTAACTCCAGTTCCAGGGGATCTGGCACCCCCACCCACCCCAGATATACATGAAGACACATGAAATAAGAATAAAATTTAAGGCTTAGTACATGCCAGGTCCTGGTTCAGGTCCCCACTACCTCCTCCAACATCTTCTGCTGATGTCCTTTTAACCATCAGTCATGCCAAGCTGTTGGGCAAGTGCAAAGATTCAGACTAATTCAGAAGGAACTTCTTACAAAGCAATGGACAGTCGTGGCAGCCATGACCACTGCTCACTGGCTCGTACGGAGTCACCCAGGAGCGGAAACACTGGGTGGTGATCTGGAGGCATCACGGCATTGTAGACAGAGGGCCTGGAGTAAGTTCCTGCTTCTTCCCCCTGCTCCATCATCCACTGGCTATCACACCCTTGGGTATAGTACTTAGACATCACATTTATATAAGCTCAGGACCCTGGATCTTGGTCAAAAGGTTGATGGGGTGTGTATGTGTTTCTGCTTTGCCTCAGACACACACAAATTAGGTGAGTATCATCCTCGGGCAAGCTCAGTGTGGGTCCTTCCAAGATGATCTAGAGGCTACAGGGCCCTGAACTGTGGCCTTGATGTGCAGTCCAGACTCCCTTCCTATCCTCCTGGTCACCCCATCATCTCCGCCACTTGGTACTCTTTGAGGCCAGTGATGCGTTCACAGAAATTTCCCCAGGATGAGGAAGGACCAGCCCATTCTGAAAATAGAAACTAAGCCCAAAGCAGAAAGGTAAGCTGGACAAACTCTTACCAGGAAAGAGGCATGAGGCCTGGGGAGGGGGAGGAAGGAAAAATAAAAAGACAGGGTAAAGGGACAGCCGTGGGGAGGAGCTCCCTTGAGACCAGAGGGTCACGGGGACAGGAAGTAGACTTCCCTCCTATACCTAGGGCCTTGCAAGTGATTCCTGTACAGCAAACTCTGAAAGGAAGCACTTGATTGACTGATGAACTCACTTTGAACAAATTCATGTCGATGGTTCACAAAGAAGACAGTGCAAATGTCCTGGGGCTGAGAGGCTCTTACTCCCCACGGGACACAGCCACTTAATTAAAATGGCAGAGCCTTTTTGTGTCCCAGAACTTTTGTCCCTCCCTTTGAGAGGTCCAAGCAGGACTGAGGGATAGGTCTACATCAAGCTTTTCAGGGAGGAGCCTCCGACTAATCAAGGGCTGCTGGGGAAGATGTCCAGGCAAGCAGAGGACACTCAAGTTTCGGGGCACCATGTCCAGGTGTTTCCAGCTGCAGGTCTGCTCCTCAGGCAAGGATAAGGTCTCCTGCTCAGTCCCCCTACCTGGTAACTGCCTTTGTCACTTGGATATGGTTAGGCCAGACTCGTGTCATGAGATGCACATGAATTTCAAAGACACCCTGTGAGAAAACTAACTGTAAGCTGTCACACATATAATTTTTATACCATCCTCTTAAGATAATAAAATTCTAGATAGACTGTGTTAAGTAAGAATTATTGAGATAGATTTTATCTGTATTTTTTTACAGTTAATGTGGTGAATAGGTCATTTAAAATTATATTTCCACTCCATTTGTTGTGTACAGCATGGCCCTGTATTTGAGTTCATGCTTCTTTTCCTCACAGGATCTGAGGTGGGAAACGTTGTAGTCACTCTGCCTGTATGGAGAAGGTGTTCTTCGGTGATCACACTGGATGCCGTTGTATGAAGATGTACCACTGAGATCTCACACCCTTGGTGAACTTGCCGGGACTATAGGATCCTCAGGAATCCTGCCCTAGGAGCTTCAGGTCCACTGCCTCAGGGGACAAGGGAGCTCCAACGGTCACCTTCCACATAGTCAGAGATGGGGAAGCTTTAGTCACATAGAGTGGCCCAGATGCCGCAGGGCAGGGGGCTCGTTGTGTATTATTGACAGAGAGACCTGAGACTTTGATGTTGAGGAAAACCCTCATCTGGGAGGAGAAGGAAGAGGGAGAGGAAATAGGAAGTGGACAGACCAGTCAGAGAGTGATTTAGGAGTCAGAGTGGCTCAGCTTAGGGAGATCAAGAGGTGAAAAGGGCTTAGACCAGGAGGAGCACCTTCAACGGAGGGTCCTGATTACTTAAAAGGTAAGTCATTCCACATTAGCCTATATTGTTCATATGGTTACTGCTGAGTCCTGCCTTGGGTAAAGGCTCCAATCCCAGGAGCCTTACAGTGTATAAATCTATTATTAACAAACAAATAAACCAATAAGACTTTTAAGGTGGCCATGAACGTCAGGAATGAAATGTGACAGTGACTGGGGTGGGCAATGCTATCCACCCCCTTTCTGTGAATAGCATTAACATCTGAGTGGAGATTTAAACGTGGAGAAGCCACTGAGAGAAGGAACTTGGGATAGCAGCTAGGCTCTGTGGGCTACAGTCTGGCTGTGTGGACAGGAAGTGATAGGGGAAACCCTGCAGTGAGATGATCTCTGAGGTGAGTTTCAATCCATAAGTTCCTCTTTGTCAGGGTGAGAGCCTGGTAGCTCCATGGGCTGATTGAGGGACCATGTAGGGACAGGCTGAGAGTGAAGAGGACACATGTCCCCACATGGACCTAGGAGCCTCAATGACAAATTTGGGTATTATTCTGAAGGCCACGGATTACTGAAGTGATTTAAATAAGATAGAAACTCCATTACCTAGAAAAATGAAGGCCACTCCTACCACTGTGTACTGAGTAGACAGAAGAGCCAGGGCCACATTTTAGGGGACTGTCAAAGTCATCCAGGTGAGAAAGTAGGACATCCTGAAGTAGGGTGGGGTTCAAGACAGTGGAGGACAGAAGGAAGGACAGAAAGGGCAGAGCATGGGGTAGAGGTCAGACGTCTGCATTGTCTGAGGGTTCTGATGGCTAGTGAGAGGAAAACACCAAGGAAGACATCCGAAGTGCTGGTTTAGAATACTAGGTAAGGTGCTTGATGCCCTGTGGATACAGAAAGAGGAAATGAGAGCAAGTTTGATAAACTCACATAAAGAGATCTTTTGCCATAAAAAGGGTTGGCACATGTGGTTGTTTGAATATGCTTGGTCCAGGGAATGGCACTATTAGAACATATGGCCTTGTTGGAATAGGTGTGGCCTTGTTGGAGAAAGTACTTCATTGTGGGATGGGCTTGGAGATCTTGGTCCTAGCTGCCTGGAAGCTAGTCTTCTGGCTGCCATCCAATCAACTTGTAAAACTCTCAGCTCCTCCAGTACCATATTTGCCTGGATGCTGTCATGCTTCCCACCATAATGATGATGGACCAAACCTCAGAACCTGTATGCCAGCCTCAATTAAATGTTGTTCTTTACAAGAGTTGTCTTGGTCATGGTCTGTTCACAACAGTGGAAACCCTGACAAAGTCAGCGTACTAAAGCTGGCCACGGCATGGACAACCTTGACCATATTCCACCAAGTGACTGCAGCAAGGATAAACCTTGGATGTAGTCCACCAAAGGAATGAAATCAGATCTGAAAGACCAAATTCTGCATGATTCCGTGTAGAGAAATGTCTGGAAGAGTACTGTAGATTGTCCTGAAGCTGTTGTATTTTAATGTTAATTCCACTTCCTCAAGAAGGGCTGCCTAGTCATATGACTCCAACTGAACCTTCCCATTTTAATTAGTAAAATAAAGGAAAGCCAGTGACTGGGCAGGGCGAGGGAATTAGAGAGGGCTGATTGCTCTGAGAAGGTCAGAGGACGGAGGGTGAAGGTCGTTGTCATGGCAACATGGAGTTTCCCAAGGACCAGTTAGATCCAGGTGATATTAATTGGTGTTAAATAGTTATGAATGTTAAGTATTTTATAGGTCTAGCATCTTATATGAAGGGCAGTTTGTATCTTTGTCTATTTGATGCAATCTTGTTGTGTAGAGGGTTTGTGGATTGAGAGTTAAACATATAAACCTGTATGAAAAGCTATCGGGCTGTAGAATTGTGTTTGTGTGAGATTTTGGGGTACAGAAAGAAGCACCCCGGGACAGAGGCAGAAAACAGGTGGTAGTAAACTGCCAAGGGAAGTGAGTTGCAAGGATGAGTTGGGCTGTGGCGGCTCAGATCAGGCTCCAGAGATGCGCGCGGATCCGTATCAGGTTTGGGCCTGAGGAGTGAGACCTCAGGGCAGGTAAAGAGATAAACCGATTTTTATTTTTTAATATTTACTGCAACAGAGTACACCATGAGACAGTTTGCAAACTAGTAGCTGCCAAGGGGTAGGGCAAACACCAAACGGGCACAGCATGCTGGAGTGGCAGTGATGGCATTGGACATCTCAATCCTACTCAAAACCTTGCAACTGTAAATGTAAAATGCTTAATTTCATGTCAGAATGAACAAATCAATGTAAAAAAAATAAGGCTTGAATCATGCCCCCCCTCTCTTTCTAGCCTCGGGCAGATGGGTGTGGAGACGCTTCTGGAAACCTGATGGTTTGTTGTGGGGTATCCATGAGAGAAGACTGCTTTGACAGAAAGTATTATTAGCCAGCTGGTGACAGTGGAGCACTGTGTGTTTCTCAGGGCAAAGTTTTAAGCACAAAAACCATGCACTGGGTTGACATACTTTGGTAAACAAGAACAGTTAGCAGAAGCAGAGCTATAGAAGCCCAAAGGTGAGGTTAGTAAATCTAGAGACTTTTCCAGAGCTATGGGTTTTGATGCATTAGGTCTTTGTTTCTGTTTTGGCAGACCCATTTTATGGCCTGAATACTAGTACTCCCATCATGGAGTTAGGTATGCTAAGGTGTGGGGACCTATTAAGGTGTGGGGCCTGAATCATTCCCCTCTCGTCTTAGCAAATGAGTCTAATGTGGACTCATCACAGTCTAAGGAGGTGTGGTTGGTCCTAAGAACCATTAGTTTAATGAATTGATACATAATTGACCATATGGCTTAAGATGCAGGGCCCTACCAGTAATTCAATCAGAATAAGAATTAGAGACCCAGGCAGTGCTGACAGCTGAGGAGTTAGTCACGGGACCAAGAGGACAGAGGTTTGCACCAATTATATGATAAATGTCTCTGTCTCCTTTTCTCTTTTTGAGGTTTTTTAAACCAAGGTAAGATTTAAAAAAATATATTTATTTATTTATTTTATGTGTATGAGTACACTGTCCTTCTCCTCAGACACACCAGAAGAGGGCATCGGATCCCATTATAGATGGTCATGAGCCACCATGTGGTTGCTGGGAATTGAACTCAGGACCTTTGGAAGAGCATTCAGTGTTCTTAACTACTGAGCCATCCCTCCAGCCTCCCCACCCCCCTTGTGTAGAAATGATAGTTTTTTTTTCCAAAGCCAGACTTAGTTTCCTTTAACTCATGAGAAGTAAATCTAAGCTTCTCCAGTTTTGTAGAACCAGTTCTACAGAATAATTGAACTGTTGTTCAATCAGAACTGAGGTTCTAATCAACCGTGTACTTGGTTTGGAAAGCATCAGAATAGGCTCATTTAGTCAACCTAGTTGGCTCAGGGGCTTGGGGACACTGCTGTTGACCAGGGGAACTAACCCATCAGGCAGAAGAATGGGCATTAGAACAAGGGGAAATGTCTAGGTTAAAGGTTTTGAATGTTAGACAAGGGTTGAGCCGTTCATTTTATTTTGTACCCCGGTGTCTCAGAACACACAGGCTCGGGGTAGGCACGACTGTAGTCATTTGACCAGCACCAGCTGGCAGTTGGGAGACAGTGACTCTAAGGGAAGCTACATAGTCTCCAGGAAGGTTTTTGCTGTTGTTGCTCTTTGAGAAGTGATAGAACTTTCTAAAGGACAGGAAAGTGAAAACAGATATACTGTCTCCCACTGCAAGAATGTTTCTGCTGAAGTAGCTACAACTTTGAAAAGCCTGGTGAGCTGGAAGCCCCTGGAAACTGTAGCTTGGAGTTCTTTGCTGTGTTCTGCCCTTGCCCTACTCTAGGGGTCATGGGGACAGCTTTGGCAACATAGGACCAGTGATGGTTAGAGTCTGTTTGGATGCAGACCTGCAGCCTGGAATCCTGTGATGTTAGACACCCAGGCTGTGTGCTGCCTTATTACTTAGACAAGCAGAAGATATACTCCATGTCTAGGATGCTGTAGAAGATAAGAGGACCACATAGTGAATATGGCTGTTAAGAAATGTCTTTGTTGTAAGGTGTCTCCTAGCAACATCAGGAAGTCTCACCATCATGACTGCACAAGGTGAGCAGAGCCGGACGGCACAGGGAAAAGCCCAGGAGGCCTGAGACCTACACAGAGACCTACAGACAGCTGAGTAAAGCTGGGGCAGGAGAAGTGCCTTCTGCCCTCTGCCCCCTGCCCCCTGCCCCCTGCCCCTTGGGAAGAGCGTGCCAGTTGGCTGTTCAGTCCCAAATGTTCAGCCCTGACATACAAGTAGTAACATATGGACTCACAGGTTATATTTGTAAACACACATACACAAATAAAAAGTATTAGGGATTTATCTTTTTAAAAAAAGATTTTTTTTGTAGCTGATTGTATTGGCACACACATTAATCTCAACACTCCAAAGGCTGAGGCAGGAGGATTGTTGCGAGTTCAAGGCCAGCTTGGAATATATAACAGAACCCTGTCTCAAACAAACAAACAAACAAACCAACAAACCAAAAAAATCCAAACCAAACCAACCAACTAACCAAACTATAAAAACAAAACAAAACGAAAAACCCCACCCACCCAACCAACCAACCAAAAGCCAAAAACAGGATTGGAGAGATAGCTCAGTGGTTAAACATCCTGGCTTCTCTTGCAGGGGACCCAGGTTTAGTCCCTAGCACCCTAATGCTGCTCACAACTTATGTTAGCTTCGGGTGCTTTGTTGTCCTTCCGGCCTCCTTGAACACTTACAAACACGCAGACAAACAACTCGAGCGTGAAGTTAGAAAAAAAAAAAAAAAAAAAAAAAAAAAAACAAAGCCACAAAATATTAACACTTTTTTTGAAGATTACCATCCATAGCTTTCCCTAAAACTCCAGAGAAAACAATGTATTTTTATTTCTTTGATAATTATAGAATTCCCTGACCCCCCCATTTCACATCTCCATTTAGAATTCCTCTGTTGGGGTGTAGCTCAGTGGTAGAGTGTGTGCTTAGCATGTGTGAGTCCTGGGTTGAGTGAAAAACAATTCGTTTCCTTTATCAAACAGGATGAAAGGTTTATGCGATCATTAAATTAATCACTCACCATGCATGTGAAAGCACCAGAGCAAATATTTGATCTCTTTTTTTTCATGACTCTGATCCTTTTCAGTTGAGTGGGTAAGAAATCCAGAGGGTCATTTCCTCTCATGCACCTTACCCTCAATCAGCTTAAAAGAATGAATATTGATGTTTTTAATAATTTATCAGTACATTGACTACCACCCGGCAGGCTACTCTTCAGGGCCAGTGGCCTTTGTGTCCTGTATCTCAGATCCCCGGTTAGGGTGGCTTGGGCTTTCTTTGCTTTTGCTTTTGTCTCGAGACAGGGCCTAACTATATAGCCCCAGAGGGCCTGGAACTTTCTCTATAGACCCCGCTCTGGGATCTGCCTTCCACTGTGGAGTGCTGAGATTAAAGGTATCCACCCTGACACCTCATCTCTTTCCTGCTTTGTTTGTTTGTTTGTTGTTGTTTTGAGAAAAGGTCTCATTATCGTCCAAGCTGGCCTCCAACAAGGTATGTAGCTGAAGGTGACCTGTTTCTCCAGTCCTTCCCCCTGCTCCCCCCTCCCCCTCCCTTCCTGCCCCCCTACTTCCCTGGTCCTCCTACCCCTACACAGTGTTGATATTTGCCATCATGCCCAGCCAACTGTTTTTTTTTCAATCCAGCAAAAATTAATATTTTATAAAACATTCATCTTCAGAAGGCAAATTTCTCATGGTGACAAAAAAAAGGTGTTATGGTTGCAGGAAGGAGTCGGAGAAAGGAGAGTTAAGCTGTTGAGGATGTGGATTTTGTTTGTTTGTTTAAGAAGGTGAATTTAGTCTCTCATGCACATATTACCAAGCTTGACCCTGCTTAGCTTCTGAGATCAAACAAGGTCTGGCCAGGCGATCATAGCTCTTAACTACCCGTAACTCCAACTCCTGGGGATCTGACGCCCTCTGATGGCTTATGTGGGTTTCACATGCTTATCACACACACACACACACACACACACACACACACACCTTTAGTTTTAAAGACGTGATATTTAAGATGCTTAGCACAGTAAATAAAACAACAGAATATAAAGGGCGCCTAGCTCATCAATAGAAGAGGCTGATAAAATATACATGGAAAGTAAAAATTGGAAGCAGAAATATATTGAAGTTATTTGTAGAAAAGTAGGTTGTATGTGATCTTTCTTTTACTATCAGATTTTCTATAACATTGTGTATTTCATTTATTCTTTTTAAAGAGAGGAGGGAGAGAGATATTGATTGCATGATTGACTGATTGACTCTGCAGGTGATTTAGACCTGTCTTGGTGGTAAGGGCAGAGTGCTGTGCAGTTTCCTGTCCCTCCCCACAGTCCTGCATCCCTCCTTCTCCCTGATATGCGGAGAGCATCTCTGGGGAGGAGAGGAAATGCTATGTGTTCCCTGCAAAGTTCACATACTGAGAACAACCTGTCTTACCACATGTTGCACAGAAAGACAGACCTTACCAGATGCCAAGCAGATGTTGGGCACTGGGGTCTTGAGCTTCCCAATCTCTAGAGCTGTAAGCCAAGTAACCTTCTGTTCTTTATAAATTGCCTGGTCTCAGGTATTTTCCTATAATAACAGAAACAAGACTAAAAGACAGTAAGGGAGAGCTGTGGGTTAGCCTTCCCTTGCCACCAATCCTTCCTCTTGCTGCTGGATTCTTCCTCCACCTATTTCAGACCTGCTAACCTCCAGTACCTGATCATGCTGACCCAACTTCCCTCCCTATTGCCCTCTAGATGGGAATCCAGCATAGCAGA
This sequence comes from Micromys minutus, assembly GCF_963924665.1. Classification (NCBI taxonomy): domain Eukaryota; kingdom Metazoa; phylum Chordata; class Mammalia; order Rodentia; family Muridae; genus Micromys; species Micromys minutus. The sequence goes on along the minus strand of NC_137976.1, from coordinate 60,042,609 downwards.
GGGACAATGCTGTGCCCAGAAAGCTTCCAGAGTGGGTAACTGGTGACCAACATCTTGCCTCCTTGGGCTACCCGGATGTCCCTACCACTGCTCTAAGGGTGGGGACGCAGGAGACCGGGGTATGTGCTAAGCAGTACCCTTTGCCAGGCATGCTCCATCCTTTGCTTGGCTAAGCTGGTTTTGAAGACCAGCTGAAGAGTTCCATTTTGCTAAAGAAACCTTCCTGCCTCCTGGGTTACTCAGGCTGGGGATGCTGGGAAGACCTGGCTGGTGCTTCCTGGTTTAGGCAGAGCTGATTCTTAGAAAGCACATGCTGATGGAAGAGCTAAGCAGGGGCTTGTGATCTGCAAGCCTCTCGACCTCAGTCATGTGATCTGCAAGCCTCTCGACCTCAGCCATGTGATCTGCATGCCTCTCGCCCTCAGTCATGTGATCTGCAAGCCTCTCGACCTCAGTCATGTGATCTGCATGCCTCTCGCCCTCAGTCATGTGATCTGCAAGCCTCTCGACCTCAGTCTTCTTCACAACAGGAACATCTTCTGTCTTACTTTGTTGGTTTCTTTTGGGGCTGGATCTTACAAGCTCGCTTCAAACTCACGATCCTCCTGTCATCTCAGATGGTTGTGAACTGCCATGTGGTTTCTGGGACTTGGACATGGGTCCTCTGGAAGAGTGACCAATGCTCTTAACCTCTGAGCTGTCTCTCGCCTCGTGTGTTGCCTTTTAAAATTATTTACTTATTTTATGTATTCCAGTACACTGTAGCTGTCTTGAGACACACCAGATCCCATTACAGATGGTTATGAGCCACCATGTGGTTGTTGGGAATTGAACTCAGGACCTCTGGAAGAGCAGTCAGTGCTCTTAACCGCTGAGCCATCTCTCCAGCCCCATTTTTCGGTTTTCTTTTCTTTTCTTTCTGTATTTTTTTAAAAAGCCCCTAAACTCTATGGCTTCAAGGAAGCGCCAGAGAAACTTAAGTTCATTTCCGTACACGTCTAAAGCAAGAACTCAGCTCCCACGACCAAGGCCTGGCCCTCCCATGGGACTGCCTCTCTGCTGCCCCAGAATGGGTGTTAAGGCGATTCTGTCCCGTGGGCCCTGATGCAGGGACACGGGTCACAGCTGCCCTGGCTCTGTGAGGCCTATACCAGTCCCTGTGTGATGACCGTCCCTCGCTCTGCCCTGGCTTTGGTGTAGCATTGTGGTAGTGCACTAGCCTCCCCTTTGGTGGCTGAGGCCTCCCTGTGTGACACCCATGCCCCTGGGCCTACCCCTGGAGAAAATGGCATTTGGCTTTTGCCTCTCTTGCTCTTGCTCTCTTGCAGCCTTGCTCTCCCACCCCTACCCTCCTCTTCCCCTTCCCTTCCCCCCTCTCCCTCCATGTGCTCAAGGCCGGCCTCTACTACTCTCCCTCCCTCCCTCCCTCCCTCCCTCTCTCCCTCCCTCCCCCCACCTCTGCCTCTACCACCCTCTTAACTCTCCCATGACCTGAATAAACTCTATTCTGTACTAAAAAAAGAAAGAAAGAAAGAAAGAAAGAAAGAAAGAAAGAAAGAAAGAAAGGGGGACAAGCGGGACTTTATGAGCTAACAGGGGCGCAGCAGAGATGGCGTGGCGCTTCTTTCCTGGTTTTAAATAATTAATGCTCTCGAAGGGGATGATGAGACACGGGTGTAGAGATTTCCTTCGACAAAGTCCTGTGTGGAGGAAGTGACCCCCAAGTCCCGAAAGATGGTTCCTGCAGGTAGGCCAGGGAGCCCAACACCACCAAGCAAACTGTCAGCTTCCTGGACACCGCCTGGGGGTCTCTGGCAGCGGCTGCACACCCCTCACTTGTGTCGCTGCAGCAGATTTTCTTTTTCTCCTCTTGAAGAAGCAGCAGCACCTGGTTTCATCTGCCACCTCTACTTCTGCAGGGGCCGCAGTGGGGGCGTTTGTGTTCACCTCCCCATCAGTGGAGTTCAGCGCCTGGTTCTTGGTGTGGAGCTGAGCTTTGTCGCGATGTGGTGGCTGGGAGGGCACATCAGGGTGGACGGTGTGTCGGCAGGGGCTTGACCAGTCATACTCATGGCCAAACACATAGCTGCTGAGGTCAAAGAGGTCGGTGAAGAGCTTCCTCAGGTATCCATAGTCTGGCTTCTCAAAGAAGTCTGGGCGCCACACATAGCACAAGTAGGTGGCCATCTCCTCGGGGGGAAGCTCTCGCTCAACACCTCGATGGGTGTGGCATGCGTGGTGTCTCCAATCTTCTGGTAGCGTTCCTTAAGCGTGTTCGCCTTGAGCCCCTGCCAGGGCAGACTGTCGCTCAGGAAGTCCATGAACATGTGTCCCAGCGCCTGCAGGTCGCCCCGGCGGCTCTGCCCCTTGCCCACGTGCAGGTGGATGCTCACGTGGGCGCTTGTGCTCGCGGTATGGGATGTGCTTCTTGGTCTCAGGGTCAATGTACTCCTTGGCCAGCCCAAAGTCAATGACGTGGATGGAGTGCTGCCGCTTGCTGCCTGGCCACCCAACCAGGAAGGTCTCGGGCTTCGCATCATGGTAGATGAGGCTCTTGGTATGCACGTTCCCCATGCGCGTGATCAGCTGGGTGGCGATCACCAGCACTGTCTTCGGCGTGAAGGTGTGGCCGCACAGGTTGAACAGGTCCTCCAGACCGGGCCCCACAGTCTCGTTTCCCCTTCCCTCACAGATGCATCATGGGATAAAGATCTTCCCACAGTCTCTGGCTCCCAGTCTGTGGGAGGTTCCTGAAGGGAACAAGGTCTCTGTGACCATCAGAATGGGAGAACAGCACTTCAGGAGTTAGGGTATAAAAGTCACTGCAGCCTCTGCCTGGATATTCTCTCTCTCTCTCTCTCTCTCTCGCTCTCTCTCTCTCTCTCTCTCTCTCTCTCTCTCTCTCTCTCTCTCTGTCTCCCTCCCTCCCTCCCTCCCGCCCCCATCCTGGGAGCGCATAGCTGGCTGCAGTTCTCACCAACACCTACTCCAAGCTAAGGAGACACCGAGCCACAACCACCTGCTCATCTCTCCAGGTCCCTGAGTTACTGAGGGGTTGATCTAAACATCCTTCCCTCATTTTAGTATTATTACCTCCAACCAGTCTTTGGCAAACATGATCCTGTCACGGGGGCCCTTCTTTCCATCAAGCCGACAGATAATGAAAGTAAACATAACATAGCTAATCCTGAGTTGGGCAGAGGTGTGGCATGCCTTTAATCCCAGCACTAGGGAGGCAGAGGCAGGTGGATCTCTGAGTCTAAGGCCAGCCTGGTCTACAGAGTGAGTTCCAGGACAGCCAGGGCTACATAAAGAAACCCTGTCTCAAACAAACAAAGCAGAACAGAACAGATAAAAGCAGATCCTGAACCAGAGATGGCTCTGTGGGTAAAACACATTCCAGGAAAGCAGTCCCTTGAATACATGGTCCCCACTTATTCACCGTGACACGTGAGCCTTCGGGCCTGTGAGCATGAGCAGACATACACATTCATATCACACCCTCACACACACCACACACACACACACACACCATACACATACACACCACACACACACACATACCACACACACACACACACCACACACATACCACACACACACACACCACACAGATACACACATACATACTACACACACAGATACACACACACACACACACACACACACACACACTACACACTAATAATAAATTATAAACCCAGGGGCTGGAGTGATGGCTCAGCAGTTAAAAGCACTGACTGTCCTTCCAGAGGTCCTGAGTTCAATTCCCAGCAACCACATGGTTGCTCATGTGTAATGAAAACTGATGCCCTCTTGTGGTGTGTCTGAAAACAGCTACGGTGTACTCATGTATGTAGAATATATAAATAATTCTTTTAAAAAATAAACAAAAACCCTGCTAATCTTACAGAACACCCAGCTGGAGAAGACACCGCAGTCACCGGCCTTTCAGTTAATCCTCACAACCATCCTGTACTGTGTTTTATGTATGGGGAGCCAGACACAGAGATGGTAAAACCTGAGTGTAAGGTACGTTGTGCTCACCATAGAGGGTTCTAGATGTGATTTGAGGAGCCTTCATTCCTCTGGACCTCAGTTTTACCAATTCAATATTGAGGGCCCGGAATAATGCCCCCCCCTTTGAGACAGAGTTTCTCTGTGTAGCCCTGGCTATTCTGGAACTAGCTCTGTAAACCAGGTTGTCCTAAGACTCACAGAGATATGCCTGCCTCTGCCTCCCAAACGCTCAGATTTAAGGTGCACACCACTGGTGACATAAAGATGTCCCCTTATGCTAGCTACAAAGATAACAACAAGGTGCCTCTGAGAAAAAGCAACCTATGAGGAAAAGATGGCTGGCAGACTCATGCATGTGTGGGTACAGACACAAATGGGAAGCAAACGTCACTTGGAGTCATCATTTCCCGGAGGTCTAGAGAAAAGACGGATTAGGTCCTGTCTTAGTTTGGGTTTTATTGCTGTGAACAGACACCATGACCAAGGCAAGTCTTATAAATAACAACATTTAATTGGGGCTGGCTTACAGGTTCAGAGGTTCAGTCCATTATCATCAAGACAAGAGCATGGCAGCATCCAGGCAGGCATGGTGCAGGAGGAGCTGGGAGTTCTATATCGTCATCCAAAGAAAGCCAGGAACAGACTGAGCATCCTCAGGCAGCTAGGAAGAGTGTCTTCAAGCCCAGCTCCTGAGTGACACACTTCCTCCAACAAGGCCACGCCTTCTAATAGTGGCACTCCCTGGGCCAAGCATATGCCAACCATCACAGGTCCCATCTCCTCAACACAACAGATGCTGATGCCCTGGTGGTCAGGGTGATTCTCATGTGTCATCTCAGGGCCAGCACCCTGCCTCAGAGCTTCTTTCTGCTCAGCTGAAAGGTCCTGTGTCATGCTAAACATGTGACCAGTGCTTTGTCTTCTGGACCTTGGTCTTCCCGCCCCCCTCCACAGGGTACTCAGCTGTGGTGCTACACTGACTACAGGTTCCCAGCCATTGTCATGCTGCCTAGCAAGCAGTTGCCTGTCACAGAGTAGCATTGTCACCTGAGCCTGGCTTCTTCTACCCATTTGTCCTTACAGCCAGACAAGGTTCCCCTTCCTGTTGTGGAGAAGGCTTACTGAAAACAGTAAAGGAGGGTTGTGTTTGTCTGAACCCCACCAAACAATCCCAGTATACACATGCTTGAGACTGTTACAGACAAGGACTGGAAACAGTATACTTTGTTGCTTAATGTGAAATTGACACATAACAGTTGGTCTGTTTTTACATGTCAGATCAGCCTCATCATCCCTTGCCAGCCCTTCCCCCCCACTTCCCAATCCCCTAGACATTCTAGATTCCACTTGCTGCATAGCTGGACAAGGTGGGCTTTCTGCATGTCTCACCCCAAGACTTGGCTGCGGCTCACACCTGCGCATCTAAATCCCTCACACACCTTCTCTTTCATTAGCTCAGGGTTTCTGTAGTTTGGGTGTATTTCTGTAGTTCCTTTAGCCTGTTTCAAGAGCATCCCCCTGCTCCAGTGCTGACTCAGAAGCTGCCCGAAGCACCAGAAGACTTGTGGCTGACATCAGGGTGCGGCAGACCTGTCCCAGCTTCGATGATGCTGATGCCAAGCATGAAGAGTTTCGCCTTTGTGGTCACCACGGAAGGACAGGAATTGGAACCAAGAGGATAATGGGCCAGTGGGAAGAAGCTGTGGACGCGGGGACCCCAGTTTGCACTCCTCAGAGATCTGGGGCCGGTGCTGGCTGTCCAGCCTTTCCCTTGCATAGAACTAAGGAGGCCAGCATGTCTGTGGTATTTCTCTAGTCTCTTTCCTTTACTCCCTAGTTGGAAACGAGAGCACACGCTGTGGATTCCCAGGTAGAGCCAAACAGCAACTCTCAGCAGGCTCACCTAGCTGTGGAGTTCTTTAGGGAAAGTAACTCACTAAGGTAAGAGTGCTCTGCTCTGGGGAATGTACCTCACCCTGTCCTCTAGGCTTGTTCGACTACCTGCTTAGCTTTAGAACTTAATCCAGAAGTTGTAAAGGGGGAGGAGTCCTTACCACTCTCAGGGTTAATAATCCTTGCAATGAGGGGCAGCTCCAAGGAAGATTCAGAGATTCCCACAGGGAGAAAAAGCAACAAGCTTTTGCCTGTTTAGGAGTTCTATGTTGTACCATGAGTCACTACGCTGGCCTAGAGTGGACCTCACATGCAGAAATTATTGCCCCAGAAAAACAAGACTCAACTCTGCTCCTGGGCAGGGAGCAGACCCCACCTAGAAGCTTCTTATCTCCTGCAGGGCTGTTTTGGACTCTGTAGAGTTTCTGCAGCATGAAATCCTCATTAATGTTAGCTTAACATTGCTTTGGGTTAAAGGGTCACCATGGGGCAGTCATGTTAGCAATGGCGAAAAACCAGAGGCACAGGAGAAAGGTGATCAGAGAAAGGCATGGCTCAGAAGGGGGAGAGCTGATGACAGAGCCCAGCAGTCACACAGGAAGGTGGAGCAGGTACCCGAGAGGAGGGTGGCAGGAGCAGCTGGTGGTGGGGTGAAGCCATCTGTTAGGTGTACATGTGTTGGAGGAGAAGCCGGTTCTGGCCCGAGAAGGCTGGATAGCAACCTCAATTCTGCTTAGGATGACCTTAGGTGTGTGGGTGGGGAATGTGGGCACCTGTGTGACCCGTGTGTCCCATTTTTCCATACAGATATCCTTTCAGCCATTGTCCTAATCCTTGTTCCTTTGGCCCTTCCTGGTTGTGTGAAGCCACGGGGACCTGTGGGACCCTTCCACGGGGCATCCCTCCCCGCCTCTGACAGCTCATTCCGTTTCTTCTGTGTAGCCAGGAGACCAGAGCACAGGGCTGGAGTCAGGACAAGCTCAACACTGCTCAGCTTCCCAGCTCCCCAGCTTCTCATAAAACCATCAAGGTTTGTTTCCCACCCACTTCTCAGAGCAACCTGGATGGAGACTTAACCTGAGACATCTCCTTACTTCCTTGTTCCTTTTGGCACTTGGGTTGTCTAGCCCCAGCCCCAAATCCTCACTGCGCCCTCCACGATTAGACCCACCCAGTGTGCCTCAAAGGCCGGACAGCTGAGCAGGAAGTGACCCGCCAGGCCTGCAGGGAGGAGTAGCTGCCCCCACCCACCCATCTCTGGTCCCATAGCAGGAAGACTCTTCGGCTATGGGGACCTCTCTGAGACCTGAACCAAAGTAGCACCCACCTAAGATCTTTTTTTTTTTTTAAGGTTTTTGGGTGTTTTTTTGTTGTTGTTTTTAATTTTTTTATTTTTGAATTGCAGATGGTTGTGAGCCACCATGTGGTTGCTGGAAATTGAACTCCGGACCTCTGGAAGAGCAGTCAGTGCTCTTAGCCACTGAGCCATCTCTCCAGCCCTCTAAGAGCTCTTAAGATCAAGAACCAGACTGTCTCTCATCCGGCCAGGTACGACAGGTAGCTGCTGTCTCAGGAGCTTCGCAGCATGATGCCCACTTAGGTCTGAGGGCACCATGAGACTCTACTCCTTACTAGGCCCTGCTCTGATCTCATGGAGGCAGAGGATAACTGGTTTACCTCACTGAGCCCCAATGTTTATTCAGGAGGGGAGAGGGACCAGCCCCAACAACTCCTCCCTCAGAGTGGCTAAGTGGAATTCGGTGAGGCTCTAAAGCAAACCGCTGACAGATGACTTGGAATGGGGCACTAAACCCGTGTGGCTTGGCCTATTTGCTTTGACGACATCTTGCTGTTGTTAGTATACAGGTCATTCCCCTGGCTGTTCTCAGGGACCCGGCAGCTGCTTGGGTCATCACCTCCTCATACCAGATGTGCCAGGTGTGAGCTATGGGTAAAAAGGCCTCCAGCCACCCCAAATCCCCCCTTGCTCCTCCTCTCCTTTGTCTCCCCTTCCCCTCTCTAACCCCATCCTCCTTTCTTTAGCTTTCCCTCAGGTCCCCCTGCCCCCGCTCTTTCTCCTCTTCTTTCCCCAGGTCCCTCTTACACCAGATGTACTTTTCTTAGGGGCACATCTTGGCATGGGCCCACCAAAGGCACACACCCCCTCACCCCTGCATCTCTCTTATCATAACCTTTGTCGAACACCTGTACTTTGCTGACTCTGTTCCCATGCCTAGAACACCCTTTCTCTACCCGCCAAATACCTATCTGAGAGAGAACAGGAATTTGTAAAGCATATTCCTCCTTGTATGTGTGTGCATGGGCAAAAATGTGTGTGGTAGTCAGGGATAGACCTTGGGTGTCCCTCTTCAGGAGCTGCCCATTTTTTAAAAGGTATTTTGTTTTATGTGAATGTTTCTGAAGGTAGATGTGTATGTGGCATTGAACTGACAGGTAGTTGCGAGCCACCATGTGGGTGGTGGGTGCTTGGAACCGAATCCAGGACCTCTGGAAGTGCTCTTAGCTGCCGAGCTATCTCTCCAGCTCTTTACTTTGTGTTGTTTGAGACAGGGTCATTTACTAGCCTGGGACTCACCAGTTAGGCTAGGCTAGGTGCCTAGAAAGCCCAAGGGTTCCTCCAGTCGCTGCCTCCCCAGCACTAGGATTACCACACTGGCTTTTTCTAAGGTGGGTTCTAGGGTTGAATGTCAAGCCCTTGCCTGCAGAGTCAGTCACCTCTGCAGCTCTCCACATTCCTCTTAGGGAAGGACAGTGCTCTCTGGCTTGGGAGTTAGATAGAAGTAGACCAAAGTCTTGATTCTGCCTGTTACCTGACTTGGGTCGTATAGATCATTCCTGTTCCTCTGGCCCAACCTCTTTGCATGTTTTCCCAGATCCTCACATAGACAGATTGAGAACCTCTGGATCTTAATAAATGCTAACATGCCCATGGCACCTGTGTCCAGCCTCTGCCTGTCTAGCTCCTGACTTTGCCCAGCCTAGGTCCCTGTGTTCACACCACCCACCGCTCAGTAAGCATCCCTGCCTTGAGTCCCTAAAACACTAACTAGTTCTTTCTAACACACCATTTTTAGGACGTGCTTGCCTTCCCGTGTCATGGCTGAACCAGAGTGGTGGGAGTAGACACTGCCTTTCTTGCTCCCACAGCCTTTATTTCTGTTTCTAATCCCGTCTCCGGCGCAGAGGCAAGGCTTGAGCAATAGGAGAGCTAGCTACCTTTCCTGTTCCATTCTATCATCTGTATAACAGGCTAGGAACACCCACCACAAGATTTCCAGCAAGAAGAGATAATCGGTTGCAGGAAAGAAAGGAATGAAGCTGGAAATGATCTAGAAAGTTCTCTCCTGGCTAGCTTTCATGGTTCTGGAGGGTCCTATGTGCTAGACTGAAGGGGAGAGCAGAGTCAGCATGCGACACGCCAACCTGGAATATGTGCCTCTGGTACACGAATGGGGTGCCTGGTAGGGGGTAGTATAGCTTTCAGATGGAATTTGAAGCAGGTTCCTCAGGAAGGAAATCATGTTGGTCACTGTAAACTATCATTTTGGTTAAGCCTTTCCTCTCCCTCTTGCCTGCTCCCATCCCCACTTTAACTTTTCTGTTCCCAATATTCTCTCTTTTGATTTTCACATGACATGTCTTTAAGTATTGCCCTCCTCAGTAGCCCCTACATCACCCCTTTCTAGGTCTCTGACCTCTACTCCAACTGAAACACGCAAATCTAAATATTTGAAGCTAGAATCCACCTATGAGAGAGAAGATGTAGCCTTTGTCAGTCTCAGCCTGGGGTTACCTTACTTAACAAACCATTTCCAGTTCCAATTAACCATCATACAAATTTCATGTTTCCTCACAACTGAAGTCTTTCATATATATGTACGTATATAATATTGCTTTTCTGTTATCTACCCACCCACGGATGGACTTCTGGGCTGTTTCAGTTTTCTGACTGTTACGAATGAAGCGTCGGTGAATATGAGTGTGCAGGTGTCTGCGGTAAGATGCATCCCTGGCTCTCCTGGAGCCCACAGAGAATTTCCTGCCTCTCAGACAGTGAGATTAAAGTTGTGTTCCACTATATCCAACAATGTTCTGTTACTGACAAAATCACTTAGACTTACGCGGTACAACTTAATGTTTTGATAGATGGGGGTAACCATAAAATGGCTCCAACATGATGCATGTTACTTTATGTTTTATAGTTCTTTGTAGAGAGAATATGTAAGTGTATTGTCATAGCAATTTCCGAACATATAGTATGCTGCTGCTAACTACAGTCATCATGATGTGTGTGTGTGCGTGTGCGTGTGTGTACACAGTTCTTTGGAACTTAGTTCTCCAGTTTTACTGAAATTTGGCGTCCTTTGGTCATCACCTCCTTAACCTGCTCAGCCTGAGCCTTTAGTGCCCACCATTAGACTGGGGGCTTGTACGCATTTGATGATGCTTAGAGCCTGCATAGTGTGAGTTGCTTTTCTGTGGGTGACCTTTATCACTCATCCTGCAGGGACATCCATGTTGCTGCAAAAGACATGTTCTTTGTATGTTCTTCTGTTCACGTGTACCACATCTTCTGTCCATTCTTGAAGAACAGGAGACGCTTCCATCTCTTGATGTGGCGAATGCTGTTGCAATAAGCACAGAGTGTAGATGTCTGTTAACATCACAGTCTGACATCCTTTGGACAAAGGCCCACAAGCAATGAGATCGCTGAATCAGGTGCTTGTAACGCTTTTAATTTATTTTTTAAAAAGATTTATTTATTTATTAATTTATTGTATACAAGTGCACTGTAGCTTTCTTCAGACACACCAGAAGAGGGCATCAGATCCCATTACAGATGGTTGTGAGCCACCATGTGGTCACTGGGATTTGAACTCAGGACCTCTGGAAGAGCAGTCGGTGCTCTTAACCGCTGAGCCAGCTCCCCCGAGCTTTTTACTTCTTGAGGAATCTCTGCATCGTTGTGCATGATGCCTGTGCCAACTCTCATCCCCACTGAGCATGTGCAAGGGTTCCCTTCCCTCCACATTCTCACCAACGCCTCTCTTCTCGTCGATAACGGCCGTTCTAATGATTATGAGGCCTTAGCTCACTGTGGCTTTAGTGTTTATTCTCTGACTATTAGTGGTGTTGAGCCAATTCCTAAATACCTCTCGCTATTCATTTTCATACTTCCGAGGAATGCTTACTCAGATTCTCTGCCTATTTTTAAATCAGGGTATTTGCTTTTATGATTAAGGCATTTGACGTCTGTAGAGATTTTGCGTAGAAACCCACAGCTGCCTGCCCTCCCTGCACAGGCATCCTTGCCTGTGGTTTACTTTGGTGTGCAGGGACTTTTAGTTGACTATACACTTTCACTTTTTTTTTTTTTTTTTTTTTTTTTACTTTTTTCTTGGGGTCATGGCCAAAAAAAAAAAAAGGCCCAGATTGATGTCATAGAAATCTCTT